>NW_028291699.1:0-267172 GCF_059453375.1 Lepisosteus platostomus
CTGAAAAAACGCGTTTATTTCGGGCTGAAAAACACGTTTTGAAAAGTGTTCTGTTACTGTCCCATAACTTACATGGGGTTGACCAAACTTGCAGAAACATGTTTATTTCTGCTGAAAAACACGTTGTGACCCTTTCTGCACACTGGGGTTAAGAGCTGAGTGTGTGGGCTCCTCTGAGCCTTGCTGTTACATGGGGATTCAGTTGTCTGAAAAAACGCGTTTATTTCGGGCTGAAAAACACGTTTTGAAAAGTGTGCTGTTACTGCCCCATAACTTACATGGGGTTGACCAAACTTGCAGAAAAATGTTTATTTCTGCTGAAAAACACGTTGTGACCCTTTCTGCACACTGGGGTTAAGAGCTGAGTGTGTGGGCTCCTCTGAGCCTTGCTGTTACATGGGGATTCAGTTGTCTGAAAAAACGCGTTTATTTCGGGCTGAAAAACACGTTTTGAAAAGTGTTCTGTTACTGCCCCATAACTTACATGGGGTTGACCAAACTTGCAGAAACATGTTTATTTCTGCTGAAAAACACGTTTTGACCCTTTCTGCACACTGGGGTTAAGAGCTGAGTGTGTGGGCTCCTCTGAGCCTTGCTGTTACATGGGGATTCAGTTGTCTGAAAAAACGCGTTTATTTCGGGCTGAAAAACACGTTTTGAAAAGTGTTCTGTTACTGTCCCATAACTTACATGGGGTTGACCAAACTTGCAGAAACATGTTTATTTCTGCTGAAAAACACGTTTTGACCCTTTCTGCACACTGGGGTTAAGAGCTGAGTGTGTGGGCTCCTCTGAGCCTTTCTGTTACATGGGGATTCAGTTGTCTGAAAAAACGCGTTTATTTCGGGCTGAAAAACACGTTTTGAAAAGTGTTCTGTTACTGCCCCATAACTTACATGGGGTTGACCAAACTTGCAGAAAAATGTTTATTTCTGCTGAAAAACACGTTTTGACCCTTTCTGCACACTGGGGTTAAGAGCTGAGTGTGTGGGCTCCTCTGAGCCTTGCTGTTACATGGGGATTCAGATGTCTGAAAAAACGCGTTTATTTCGGGCTGAAAAACACGTTTTGAAAAGTGTGCTGTTACTGCCCCATAACTTACATGGGGTTGACCAATCTTGCAGAAACATGTTTATTTCTGCTGAAAAACATGTTTTGACTCTTTCTGCACACTGGGGTTAAGAGCTGAGTGTGTGGGCTCCTCTGAGCCTTGCTGCTGCATGGGGATTCAGTTGTCTGAAAAAACGCGTTTATTTCGGGCTGAAAAACACGTTTTGAAAAGTGTTCTGTTACTGCCCCATAACTTACATGGGGTTGACCAAACTTGCAGAAACATGTTTATTTCTGCTGAAAAACACGTTTTGACCCTTTCTGCACACTGGGGTTAAGAGCTGAGTGTGTGGGCTCCTCTGAGCCTTGCTGTTACATGGGGATTCAGTTGTCTGAAAAAACGCGTTTATTTCGGGCTGAAAAACACGTTTTGAAAAGTGTTCTGTTACTGCCCCATAACTTACATGGGGTTGACCAAACTTGCAGAAACATGTTTATTTCTGCTGAAAAACACGTTTTGACCCTTTCTGCACACTGGGGTTAAGATCTGAGTGTGTGGGCTCCTCTGAGCCTTGCTGTTACATGGGGATTCAGTTGTCTGAAAAAACGCGTTTATTTCGGGCTGAAAAACACGTTTTGAAAAGTGTTCTGTTACTGTCCCATAACTTACATGGGGTTGACCAAACTTGCAGAAACATGTTTATTTCTGCTGAAAAACACGTTTTGACCCTTTCTGCACACTGGGGTTAAGATCTGAGTGTGTGGGCTCCTCTGAGCCTTGCTGTTACATGGGGATTCAGTTGTCTGAAAAAACGTGTTTATTTCGGGCTGAAAAACACGTTTTGAAAAGTGTTCTGTTACTGCCCCATAACTTACATGGTGTTGACCAAACTTGCAGAAAAATGTTTATTTCTGCTGAAAAACACGTTTTGACCCTTTCTGCACACTGGGGTTAAGAGCTGAGTGTGTGGGCTCCTCTGAGCCTTGCTGTTACATGGGGATTCAGTTGTCTGAAAAAACGCGTTTATTTCGGGCTGAAAAACACGTTTTGAAAAGTGTTCTGTTACTGTCCCATAACTTACATGGGTTTGACCAAACTTGCAGAAACATGTTTATTTCTGCTGAAAAACACGTTTTGACCCTTTCTGCACACTGGGGTTAAGAGCTGAGTGTGTGGGCTCCTCTGAGCCTTTCTGTTACATGGGGATTCAGTTGTCTGAAAAAACGCGTTTATTTCGGGCTGAAAAACACGTTTTGAAAAGTGTTCTGTTACTGCGCCATAACTTACATGGGGTTGACCAAACTTGCAGAAAAATGTTTATTTCTGCTGAAAAACACGTTTTGACCCTTTCTGCACACTGGGGTTAAGAGCTGAGTGTGTGGGCTCCTCTGAGCCTTGCTGTTACATGGGGATTCAGATGTCTGAAAAAACGCGTTTATTTCGGGCTGAAAAACACGTTTTGAAAAGTGTGCTGTTACTGTCCCATAACTTACATGGGGTTGACCAAACTTGCAGAAACATGTTTATTTCTGCTGAAAAACACGTTTTGACTCTTTCTGCACACTGGGGTTAAGAGCTGAGTGTGTGGGCTCCTCTGAGCCTTGCTGCTGCATGGGGATTCAGTTGTCTGAAAAAACGCGTTTATTTCGGGCTGAAAAACACGTTTTGAAAAGTGTTCTGTTACTGCCCCATAACTTACATGGGGTTGACCAAACTTGCAGAAACATGTTTATTTCTGCTGAAAAACACGTTTTGACCCTTTCTGCACACTGGGGTTAAGAGCTGAGTGTGTGGGCTCCTCTGAGCCTTGCTGTTACATGGGGATTCAGTTGTCTGAAAAAACGCGTTTATTTCGGGCTGAAAAACACGTTTTGAAAAGTGTTCTGTTACTGCCCCATAATTTACATGGGGTTGACCAAACTTGCAGAAACATGTTTATTTCTGCTGAAAAACACGTTTTGACCCTTTCTGCACACTGGGGTTAAGATCTGAGTGTGTGGGCTCCTCTGAGCCTTGCTGTTACATGGGGATTCAGTTGTCTGAAAAAACGCGTTTATTTCGGGCTGAAAAACACGTTTTGAAAAGTGTTCTGTTACTGCCCCATAACTTACATGGGGTTGACCAAACTTGCAGAAACATGTTTATTTCTGCTGAAAAACACGTTTTGACCCTTTCTGCACACTGGGGTTAAGAGCTGAGTGTGTGGGCTCCTCTGAGCCTTGCTGTTACATGGGGATTCAGTTGTCTGAAAAAACGCGTTTATTTCGGGCTGAAAAACACGTTTTGAAAAGTGTTCTGTTACTGTCCCATAACTTACATGGGGTTAACCAAACTTGCAGAAACATGTTTATTTCTGCTGAAAAACACGTTTTGACCCTTTCTGCACACTGGGGTTAAGAGCTGAGTGTGTGGGCTCCTCTGAGCCTTTCTGTTACATGGGGATTCAGTTGTCTGAAAAAACGCGTTTATTTCGGGCTAAAAAACACGTTTTGAAAAGTGTTCTGTTACTGCCCCATAACTTACATGGGGTTGACCAAACTTGCAGAAAAATGTTTATTTCTGCTGAAAAACACGTTTTGACCCTTTCTGCACACTGGGGTTAAGAGCTGAGTGTGTGGGCTCCTCTGAGCCTTGCTGTTACATGGGGATTCAGTTGTCTGAAAAAACGCGTTTATTTCGGGCTGAAAAACACGTTTTGAAAAGTGTTCTGTTACTGTCCCATAACTTACATGGGGTTGACCAAACTTGCAGAAACATGTTTATTTCTGCTGAAAAACACGTTGTGACCCTTTCTGCACACTGGGGTTAAGAGCTGAGTGTGTGGGCTCCTCTGAGCCTTGCTGTTACATGGGGATTCAGTTGTCTGAAAAAACGCGTTTATTTCGGGCTGAAAAACACGTTTTGAAAAGTGTTCTGTTACTGCCCCATAACTTACATGGGGTTGACCAAACTTGCAGAAACATGTTTATTTCTGCTGAAAAACACGTTTTGACCCTTTCTGCACACTGGGGTTAAGAGCTGAGTGTGTGGGCTCCTCTGAGCCTTGCTGTTACATGGGGATTCAGTTGTCTGAAAAAACGCGTTTATTTCGGGCTGAAAAACACGTTTTGAAAAGTGTTCTGTTACTGTCCCATAACTTACATGGGGTTGACCAAACTTGCAGAAACATGTTTATTTCTGCTGAAAAACACGTTGTGACCCTTTCTGCACACTGGGGTTAAGAGCTGAGTGTGTGGGCTCCTCTGAGCCTTGCTGTTACATGGGGATTCAGTTGTCTGAAAAAACGCGTTTATTTCGGGCTGAAAAACACGTTTTGAAAAGTGTTCTGTTACTGCCCCATAACTTACATGGGGTTGACCAAACTTGCAGAAACATGTTTATTTCTGCTGAAAAACACGTTTTGACCCTTTCTGCACACTGGGGTTAAGAGCTGAGTGTGTGGGCTCCTCTGAGCCTTGCTGTTACATGGGGATTCAGTTGTCTGAAAAAACGCGTTTATTTCGGGCTGAAAAACACGTTTTGAAAAGTGTTCTGTTACTGTCCCATAACTTACATGGGGTTGACCAAACTTGCAGAAACATGTTTATTTCTGCTGAAAAACACGTTTTGACCCTTTCTGCACACTGGGGTTAAGAGCTGAGTGTGTGGGCTCCTCTGAGCCTTTCTGTTACATGGGGATTCAGTTGTCTGAAAAAACGCGTTTATTTCGGGCTGAAAAACACGTTTTGAAAAGTGTGCTGTTACTGCCCCATAACTTACATGGGGTTGACCAAACTTGCAGAAACATGTTTATTTCTGCTGAAAAACACGTTTTGACTCTTTCTGCACACTGGGGTTAAGAGCTGAGTGTGTGGGCTCCTCTGAGCCTTGCTGCTGCATGGGGATTCAGATGTCTGAAAAAACGCGTTTATTTCGGGCTGAAAAACACGTTTTGAAAAGTGTGCTGTTACTGCCCCATAACTTACATGGGGTTGACCAAACTTGCAGAAACATGTTTATTTCTGCTGAAAAACACGTTTTGACTCTTTCTGCACACTGGGGTTAAGAGCTGAGTGTGTGGGCTCCTCTGAGCCTTGCTGCTGCATGGGGATTCAGTTGTCTGAAAAAACGCGTTTATTTCGGGCTGAAAAACACGTTTTGAAAAGTGTTCTGTTACTGCCCCATAACTTACATGGGGTTGACCAAACTTGCAGAAACATGTTTATTTCTGCTGAAAAACACGTTTTGACCCTTTCTGCACACTGGGGTTAAGAGCTGAGTGTGTGGGCTCCTCTGAGCCTTGCTGTTACATGGGGATTCAGTTGTCTGAAAAAACGCGTTTATTTCGGGCTGAAAAACACGTTTTGAAAAGTGTTCTGTTACTGCCCCATAACTAACATGGGGTTGACCAAACTTGCAGAAACATGTTTATTTCTGCTGAAAAACACGTTTTGACCCTTTCTGCACACTGGGGTTAAGAGCTGAGTGTGTGGGCTCCTCTGAGCCTTGCTGTTACATGGGGATTCAGTTGTCTGAAAAAACGCGTTTATTTCGTGCTGAAAAACACGTTTTGAAAAGTGTTCTGTTACTGCCCCATAACTTACATGGGGTTGACCAAACTTGCAGAAACATGTTTATTTCTGCTGAAAAACACGTTTTGACCCTTTCTGCACACTGGGGTTAAGAGCTGAGTGTGTGGGCTCCTCTGAGCCTTGCTGTTACATGGGGATTCAGTTGTCTGAAAAAACGCGTTTATTTCGGGCTGAAAAACACGTTTTGAAAAGTGTTCTGTTACTGTCCCATAACTTATATGGGGTTGACCAAACTTGCAGAAACATGTTTATTTCTGCTGAAAAACACGTTGTGACCCTTTCTGCACACTGGGGTTAAGAGCTGAGTGTGTGGGCTCCTCTGAGCCTTGCTGTTACATGGGGATTCAGTTGTCTGAAAAAACGCGTTTATTTCGGGCTGAAAAACACGTTTTGAAAAGTGTTCTGTTACTGCCCCATAACTTACATGGGGTTGACCAAACTTGCAGAAACATGTTTATTTCTGCTGAAAAACACGTTTTGACCCTTTCTGCACACTGGGGTTAAGAGCTGAGTGTGTGGGCTCCTCTGAGCCTTGCTGTTACATGGGGATTCAGTTGTCTGAAAAAACGCGTTTATTTCGGGCTGAAAAACACGTTTTGAAAAGTGTTCTGTTACTGTCCCATAACTTACATGGGGTTGACCAAACTTGCAGAAACATGTTTATTTCTGCTGAAAAACACGTTTTGACCCTTTCTGCACACTGGGGTTAAGAGCTGAGTGTGTGGGCTCCTCTGAGCCTTGCTGTTACATGGGGATTCAGTTGTCTGAAAAAACGCGTTTATTTCGGGCTGAAAAACACGTTTTGAAAAGTGTTCTGTTACTGCCCCATAACTTACATGGGGTTGACCAACCTTGCAGAAAAATGTTTATTTCTGCTGAAAAACACGTTTTGACCCTTTCTGCACACTGGGGTTAAGAGCTGAGTGTGTGGGCTCCTCTGAGCCTTGCTGTTACATGGGGATTCAGATGTCTGAAAAAACGCGTTTATTTCGGGCTGAAAAACACGTTTTGAAAAGTGTGCTGTTACTGCCCCATAACTTACATGGGGTTGACCAATCTTGCAGAAACATGTTTATTTCTGCTGAAAAACATGTTTTGACTCTTTCTGCCCACTGGGGTTAAGAGCTGAGTGTGTGGGCTCCTCTGAGCCTTGCTGCTGCATGGGGATTCAGTTGTCTGAAAAAACGCGTTTATTTCGGGCTGAAAAACACGTTTTGAAAAGTGTTCTGTTACTGCCCCATAACTTACATGGGGTTGACCAAACTTGCAGAAACATGTTTATTTCTGCTGAAAAACACGTTTTGACCCTTTCTGCACACTGGGGTTAAGAGCTGAGTGTGTGGGCTCCTCTGAGCCTTGCTGTTACATGGGGATTCAGTTGTCTGAAAAAACGCGTTTATTTCGGGCTGAAAAACACGTTTTGAAAAGTGTTCTGTTACTGCCCCATAACTTACATGGGGTTGACCAAACTTGCAGAAACATGTTTATTTCTGCTGAAAAACACGTTTTGACCCTTTCTGCACACTGGGGTTAAGATCTGAGTGTGTGGGCTCCTCTGAGCCTTGCTGTTACATGGGGATTCAGTTGTCTGAAAAAACGCGTTTATTTCGGGCTGAAAAACACGTTTTGAAAAGTGTTCTGTTACTGTCCCATAACTTACATGGGGTTGACCAAACTTGCAGAAACATGTTTATTTCTGCTGAAAAACACGTTGTGACCCTTTCTGCACACTGGGGTTAAGAGCTGAGTGTGTGGGCTCCTCTGAGCCTTGCTGTTACATGGGGATTCAGTTGTCTGAAAAAACGCGTTTATTTCGGGCTGAAAAACACGTTTTGAAAAGTGTTCTGTTACTGCCCCATAACTTACATGGGGTTGACCAAACTTGCAGAAACATGTTTATTTCTGCTGAAAAACACGTTTTGACCCTTTCTGCACACTGGGGTTAAGAGCTGAGTGTGTGGGCTCCTCTGAGCCTTGCTGTTACATGGGGATTCAGTTGTCTGAAAAAACGCGTTTATTTCGGGCTGAAAAACACGTTTTGAAAAGTGTTCTGTTACTGTCCCATAACTTACATGGGGTTGACCAAACTTGCAGAAACATGTTTATTTCTGCTGAAAAACACGTTGTGACCCTTTCTGCACACTGGGGTTAAGAGCTGAGTGTGTGGGCTCCTCTGAGCCTTGCTGTTACATGGGGATTCAGTTGTCTGAAAAAACGCGTTTATTTCGGGCTGAAAAACACGTTTTGAAAAGTGTTCTGTTACTGCCCCATAACTTACATGGGGTTGACCAAACTTGCAGAAACATGTTTATTTCTGCTGAAAAACACGTTTTGACCCTTTCTGCACACTGGGGTTAAGAGCTGAGTGTGTGGGCTCCTCTGAGCCTTGCTGTTACATGGGGATTCAGTTGTCTGAAAAAACGCGTTTATTTCGGGCTGAAAAACACGTTTTGAAAAGTGTTCTGTTACTGTCCCATAACTTACATGGGGTTGACCAAACTTGCAGAAACATGTTTATTTCTGCTGAAAAACACGTTTTGACCCTTTCTGCACACTGGGGTTAAGAGCTGAGTGTGTGGGCTCCTCTGAGCCTTTCTGTTACATGGGGATTCAGTTGTCTGAAAAAACGCGTTTATTTCGGGCTGAAAAACACGTTTTGAAAAGTGTTCTGTTACTGCCCCATAACTTACATGGGGTTGACCAAACTTGCAGAAAAATGTTTATTTCTGCTGAAAAACACGTTTTGACCCTTTCTGCACACTGGGGTTAAGAGCTGAGTGTGTGGGCTCCTCTGAGCCTTGCTGTTACATGGGGATTCAGATGTCTGAAAAAACGCGTTTATTTCGGGCTGAAAAACACGTTTTGAAAAGTGTGCTGTTACTGCCCCATAACTTACATGGGGTTGACCAATCTTGCAGAAACATGTTTATTTCTGCTGAAAAACATGTTTTGACTCTTTCTGCACACTGGGGTTAAGAGCTGAGTGTGTGGGCTCCTCTGAGCCTTGCTGCTGCATGGGGATTCAGTTGTCTGAAAAAACGCGTTTATTTCGGGCTGAAAAACACGTTTTGAAAAGTGTTCTGTTACTGCCCCATAACTTACATGGGGTTGACCAAACTTGCAGAAACATGTTTATTTCTGCTGAAAAACACGTTTTGACCCTTTCTGCACACTGGGGTTAAGAGCTGAGTGTGTGGGCTCCTCTGAGCCTTGCTGTTACATGGGGATTCAGTTGTCTGAAAAAACGCGTTTATTTCGGGCTGAAAAACACGTTTTGAAAAGTGTTCTGTTACTGTCCCATAACTTACATGGGGTTGACCAAACTTGCAGAAACATGTTTATTTCTGCTGAAAAACACGTTTTGACCCTTTCTGCACACTGGGGTTAAGATCTGAGTGTGTGGGCTCCTCTGAGCCTTGCTGTTACATGGGGATTCAGTTGTCTGAAAAAACGTGTTTATTTCGGGCTGAAAAACACGTTTTGAAAAGTGTTCTGTTACTGCCCCATAACTTACATGGTGTTGACCAAACTTGCAGAAAAATGTTTATTTCTGCTGAAAAACACGTTTTGACCCTTTCTGCACACTGGGGTTAAGAGCTGAGTGTGTGGGCTCCTCTGAGCCTTGCTGTTACATGGGGATTCAGTTGTCTGAAAAAACGCGTTTATTTCGGGCTGAAAAACACGTTTTGAAAAGTGTTCTGTTACTGTCCCATAACTTACATGGGTTTGACCAAACTTGCAGAAACATGTTTATTTCTGCTGAAAAACACGTTTTGACCCTTTCTGCACACTGGGGTTAAGAGCTGAGTGTGTGGGCTCCTCTGAGCCTTTCTGTTACATGGGGATTCAGTTGTCTGAAAAAACGCGTTTATTTCGGGCTGAAAAACACGTTTTGAAAAGTGTTCTGTTACTGCGCCATAACTTACATGGGGTTGACCAAACTTGCAGAAAAATGTTTATTTCTGCTGAAAAACACGTTTTGACCCTTTCTGCACACTGGGGTTAAGAGCTGAGTGTGTGGGCTCCTCTGAGCCTTGCTGTTACATGGGGATTCAGATGTCTGAAAAAACGCGTTTATTTCGGGCTGAAAAACACGTTTTGAAAAGTGTGCTGTTACTGTCCCATAACTTACATGGGGTTGACCAAACTTGCAGAAACATGTTTATTTCTGCTGAAAAACACGTTTTGACTCTTTCTGCACACTGGGGTTAAGAGCTGAGTGTGTGGGCTCCTCTGAGCCTTGCTGCTGCATGGGGATTCAGTTGTCTGAAAAAACGCGTTTATTTCGGGCTGAAAAACACGTTTTGAAAAGTGTTCTGTTACTGCCCCATAACTTACATGGGGTTGACCAAACTTGCAGAAACATGTTTATTTCTGCTGAAAAACACGTTTTGACCCTTTCTGCACACTGGGGTTAAGAGCTGAGTGTGTGGGCTCCTCTGAGCCTTGCTGTTACATGGGGATTCAGTTGTCTGAAAAAACGCGTTTATTTCGGGCTGAAAAACACGTTTTGAAAAGTGTTCTGTTACTGCCCCATAATTTACATGGGGTTGACCAAACTTGCAGAAACATGTTTATTTCTGCTGAAAAACACGTTTTGACCCTTTCTGCACACTGGGGTTAAGATCTGAGTGTGTGGGCTCCTCTGAGCCTTGCTGTTACATGGGGATTCAGTTGTCTGAAAAAACGCGTTTATTTCGGGCTGAAAAACACGTTTTGAAAAGTGTTCTGTTACTGCCCCATAACTTACATGGGGTTGACCAAACTTGCAGAAACATGTTTATTTCTGCTGAAAAACACGTTTTGACCCTTTCTGCACACTGGGGTTAAGAGCTGAGTGTGTGGGCTCCTCTGAGCCTTGCTGTTACATGGGGATTCAGTTGTCTGAAAAAACGCGTTTATTTCGGGCTGAAAAACACGTTTTGAAAAGTGTTCTGTTACTGTCCCATAACTTACATGGGGTTGACCAAACTTGCAGAAACATGTTTATTTCTGCTGAAAAACACGTTTTGACCCTTTCTGCACACTGGGGTTAAGAGCTGAGTGTGTGGGCTCCTCTGAGCCTTTCTGTTACATGGGGATTCAGTTGTCTGAAAAAACGCGTTTATTTCGGGCTAAAAAACACGTTTTGAAAAGTGTTCTGTTACTGCCCCATAACTTACATGGGGTTGACCAAACTTGCAGAAAAATGTTTATTTCTGCTGAAAAACACGTTTTGACCCTTTCTGCACACTGGGGTTAAGAGCTGAGTGTGTGGGCTCCTCTGAGCCTTGCTGTTACATGGGGATTCAGTTGTCTGAAAAAACGCGTTTATTTCGGGCTGAAAAACACGTTTTGAAAAGTGTTCTGTTACTGTCCCATAACTTACATGGGGTTGACCAAACTTGCAGAAACATGTTTATTTCTGCTGAAAAACACGTTGTGACCCTTTCTGCACACTGGGGTTAAGAGCTGAGTGTGTGGGCTCCTCTGAGCCTTGCTGTTACATGGGGATTCAGTTGTCTGAAAAAACGCGTTTATTTCGGGCTGAAAAACACGTTTTGAAAAGTGTTCTGTTACTGCCCCATAACTTACATGGGGTTGACCAAACTTGCAGAAACATGTTTATTTCTGCTGAAAAACACGTTTTGACCCTTTCTGCACACTGGGGTTAAGAGCTGAGTGTGTGGGCTCCTCTGAGCCTTGCTGTTACATGGGGATTCAGTTGTCTGAAAAAACGCGTTTATTTCGGGCTGAAAAACACGTTTTGAAAAGTGTTCTGTTACTGTCCCATAACTTACATGGGGTTGACCAAACTTGCAGAAACATGTTTATTTCTGCTGAAAAACACGTTGTGACCCTTTCTGCACACTGGGGTTAAGAGCTGAGTGTTTGGCTCCTCTGAGCCTTGCTGTTACATGGGGATTCAGTTGTCTGAAAAAACGCGTTTATTTCGGGCTGAAAAACACGTTTTGAAAAGTGTTCTGTTACTGCCCCATAACTTACATGGGGTTGACCAAACTTGCAGAAACATGTTTATTTCTGCTGAAAAACACGTTTTGACCCTTTCTGCACACTGGGGTTAAGAGCTGAGTGTGTGGGCTCCTCTGAGCCTTGCTGTTACATGGGGATTCAGTTGTCTGAAAAAACGCGTTTATTTCGGGCTGAAAAACACGTTTTGAAAAGTGTTCTGTTACTGTCCCATAACTTACATGGGGTTGACCAAACTTGCAGAAACATGTTTATTTCTGCTGAAAAACACGTTTTGACCCTTTCTGCACACTGGGGTTAAGAGCAGAGTGTGTGGGCTCCTCTGAGCCTTTCTGTTACATGGGGATTCAGTTGTCTGAAAAAACGCGTTTATGTCGGGCTGAAAAACACGTTTTGAAAAGTGTTCTGTTACTGCCCCATAACTTACATGGGGTTGACCAAACTTGCAGAAAAATGTTTATTTCTGCTGAAAAACACGTTTTGACCCTTTCTGCACACTGGGGTTAAGAGCTGAGTGTGTGGGCTCTTTTGAGCCTTGCAGTTACAAAGGGATTCAGTTGTCTGAAAAAACGCGTTTATTTCGGGCTGAAAAACACGTTTTCAAAAGTGTGCTGTTACTGCCCCATAACTTACATGGGGTTGACCAAACTTGCAGAAACATGTTTATTTCTGCTGAAAATCATGTTTTGACACTTTCTGCACACTGGGGTTAAGAGCTGAGTGTGTGGGCTCCTCTGAGCCTTGCTGTTACATGGGGATTCAGATGTCTGAAAAAACGCGTTTATTTCGGGCTGAAAAACACGTTTTGAAAAGTGTGCTGTTACTGCCCCATAACTTACATGGGGTTGACCAATCTTGCAGAAACATGTTTATTTCTGCTGAAAAACATGTTTTGACTCTTTCTGCACACTGGGGTTAAGAGCTGAGTGTGTGGGCTCCTCTGAGCCTTGCTGCTGCATGGGGATTCAGTTGTCTGAAAAAACGCGTTTATTTCGGGCTGAAAAACACGTTTTGAAAAGTGTTCTGTTACTGCCCCATAACTTACATGGGGTTGACCAAACTTGCAGAAACATGTTTATTTCTGCTGAAAAACACGTTTTGACCCTTTCTGCACACTGGGGTTAAGAGCTGAGTGTGTGGGCTCCTCTGAGCCTTGCTGTTACATGGGGATTCAGTTGTCTGAAAAAACGCGTTTATTTCGGGCTGAAAAACACGTTTTGAAAAGTGTTCTGTTACTGTCCCATAACTTACATGGGGTTGACCAAACTTGCAGAAACATGTTTATTTCTGCTGAAAAACACGTTTTGACCCTTTCTGCACACTGGGGTTAAGAGCTGAGTGTGTGGGCTCTTCTGAGCCTTGCTGTTACATGGGGATTCAGTTGTCTGAAAAAACGCGTTTATTTCGGGCTGAAAAACACGTTTTGAAAAGTGTGCTGTTACTGCCCCATAACTTACATGGGGTTGACCAAACTTGCAGAAACATGTCTATTTCTGCTGAAAAACACGTTTTGACTCTTTCTGCACACTGGGGTTAAGAGCTGAGTGTGGGGGCTCTTCTGAGCCTTGCTGTTGCATGGGGATTCAGTTGTCTGAAAAAACGCGTTTATTTCGGGCTGAAAAACACGTTTTGAAAAGTGTTCTGTTACTGTCCCATAACTTACATGGGGTTGACCAAACTTGCAGAAACATGTTTATTTATGCTGAAAAACACGTTTTGACTCTCTCTGCACACTGGGGTTAAGAGCTGAGTGTGTGGGCTCTTCTGAGCCTTGCTGTTGCATGGGGATTCAGTTGTCTGAAAAAACGCGTTTATTTCGGGCTGAAAAACACGTTTTGAAAAGTGTTCTGTTACTGTCCCATAACTTACATGGGGTTGACCAAACTTGTAGAAACATGTTTATTTCTGCTGAAAAACACGTTTTGACCCTTTCTGCACACTGGGGTTAAGATCTGAGTGTGTGGGCTCCTCTGAGCCTTGCTGTTACATGGGGATTCAGTTGTCTGAAAAAACGCGTTTATTTCGGGCTGAAAAACACGTTTTGAAAAGTGTTCTGTTACTGCCCCATAACTTACATGGGGTTGACCAAACTTGCAGAAACATGTTTATTTCTGCTGAAAAACACGTTTTGACCCTTTCTGCACACTGGGGTTAAGATCTGAGTGTGTGGGCTCCTCTGAGCCTTGCTGTTACATGGGGATTCAGTTGTCTGAAAAAACGCGTTTATTTCGGGCTGAAAAACACGTTTTGAAAAGTGTTCTGTTACTGCCCCATAACTTACATGGGGTTGACCAAACTTGCAGAAAAATGTTTATTTCTGCTGAAAAACACGTTTTGACCCTTTCTGCACACTGGGGTTAAGAGCTGAGTGTGTGGGCTCCTCTGAGCCTTGCTGTTACATGGGGATTCAGATGTCTGAAAAAACGCGTTTATTTCGGGCTGAAAAACACGTTTTGAAAAGTGTGCTGTTACTGCCCCATAACTTACATGGGGTTGACCAATCTTGCAGAAACATGTTTATTTCTGCTGAAAAACATGTTTTGACTCTTGCTGCACACTGGGGTTAAGAGCTGAGTGTGTGGGCTCCTCTGAGCCTTGCTGCTGCATGGGGATTCAGTTGTCTGAAAAAACGCGTTTATTTCGGGCTGAAAAACACGTTTTGAAAAGTGTTCTGTTACTGCCCCATAACTTACATGGGGTTGACCAAACTTGCAGAAACATGTTTATTTCTGCTGAAAAACACGTTTTGACCCTTTCTGCACACTGGGGTTAAGAGCTGAGTGTGTGGGCTCCTCTGAGCCTTGCTGTTACATGGGGATTCAGTTGTCTGAAAAAACGCGTTTATTTCGGGCTGAAAAACACGTTTTGAAAAGTGTTCTGTTACTGCCCCATAACTTACATGGGGTTGACCAAACTTGCAGAAACATGTTTATTTCTGCTGAAAAACACGTTTTGACCCTTTCTGCACACTGGGGTTAAGATCTGAGTGTGTGGGCTCCTCTGAGCCTTGCTGTTACATGGGGATTCAGTTGTCTGAAAAAACGCGTTTATTTCGGGCTGAAAAACACGTTTTGAAAAGTGTTCTGTTACTGTCCCATAACTTACATGGGGTTGACCAAACTTGCAGAAACATGTTTATTTCTGCTGAAAAACACGTTTTGACCCTTTCTGCACACTGGGGTTAAGATCTGAGTGTGTGGGCTCCTCTGAGCCTTGCTGTTACATGGGGATTCAGTTGTCTGAAAAAACGCGTTTATTACGGGCTGAAAAACACGTTTTGAAAAGTGTTCTGTTACTGCCCCATAACTTACATGGGGTTGACCAAACTTGCAGAAACATGTTTATTTCTGCTGAAAAACACGTTTTGACCCTTTCTGCACACTGGGGTTAAGAGCTGAGTGTGTGGGCTCCTCTGAGCCTTGCTGTTACATGGGGATTCAGTTGTCTGAAAAAACGCGTTTATTTCGGGCTGAAAAACACGTTTTGAAAAGTGTTCTGTTACTGTCCCATAACTTACATGGGGTTGACCAAACTTGCAGAAACATGTTTATTTCTGCTGAAAAACACGTTTTGACCCTTTCTGCACACTGGGGTTAAGATCTGAGTGTGTGGGCTCCTCTGAGCCTTGCTGTTACATGGGGATTCAGTTGTCTGAAAAAACGTGTTTATTTCGGGCTGAAAAACACGTTTTGAAAAGTGTTCTGTTACTGCCCCATAACTTACATGGTGTTGACCAAACTTGCAGAAAAATGTTTATTTCTGCTGAAAAACACGTTTTGACCCTTTCTGCACACTGGGGTTAAGAGCTGAGTGTGTGGGCTCCTCTGAGCCTTGCTGTTACATGGGGATTCAGTTGTCTGAAAAAACGCGTTTATTTCGGGCTGAAAAACACGTTTTGAAAAGTGTTCTGTTACTGTCCCATAACTTACATGGGTTTGACCAAACTTGCAGAAACATGTTTATTTCTGCTGAAAAACACGTTTTGACCCTTTCTGCACACTGGGGTTAAGAGCTGAGTGTGTGGGCTCCTCTGAGCCTTTCTGTTACATGGGGATTCAGTTGTCTGAAAAAACGCGTTTATTTCGTGCTGAAAAACACGTTTTGAAAAGTGTTCTGTTACTGCGCCATAACTTACATGGGGTTGACCAAACTTGCAGAAAAATGTTTATTTCTGCTGAAAAACACGTTTTGACCCTTTCTGCACACTGGGGTTAAGAGCTGAGTGTGTGGGCTCCTCTGAGCCTTGCTGTTACATGGGGATTCAGATGTCTGAAAAAACGCGTTTATTTCGGGCTGAAAAACACGTTTTGAAAAGTGTGCTGTTACTGTCCCATAACTTACATGGGGTTGACCAAACTTGCAGAAACATGTTTATTTCTGCTGAAAAACACGTTTTGACTCTTTCTGCACACTGGGGTTAAGAGCTGAGTGTGTGGGCTCCTCTGAGCCTTGCTGCTGCATGGGGATTCAGTTGTCTGAAAAAACGCGTTTATTTCGGGCTGAAAAACACGTTTTGAAAAGTGTTCTGTTACTGCCCCATAACTTACATGGGGTTGACCAAACTTGCAGAAACATGTTTATTTCTGCTGAAAAACACGTTTTGACCCTTTCTGCACACTGGGGTTAAGAGCTGAGTGTGTGGGCTCCTCTGAGCCTTGCTGTTACATGGGGATTCAGTTGTCTGAAAAAACGCGTTTATTTCGGGCTGAAAAACACGTTTTGAAAAGTGTTCTGTTACTGCCCCATAATTTACATGGGGTTGACCAAACTTGCAGAAACATGTTTATTTCTGCTGAAAAACACGTTTTGACCCTTTCTGCACACTGGGGTTAAGATCTGAGTGTGTGGGCTCCTCTGAGCCTTGCTGTTACATGGGGATTCAGTTGTCTGAAAAAACGCGTTTATTTCGGGCTGAAAAACACGTTTTGAAAAGTGTTCTGTTACTGCCCCATAACTTACATGGGGTTGACCAAACTTGCAGAAACATGTTTATTTCTGCTGAAAAACACGTTTTGACCCTTTCTGCACACTGGGGTTAAGAGCTGAGTGTGTGGGCTCCTCTGAGCCTTGCTGTTACATGGGGATTCAGTTGTCTGAAAAAACGCGTTTATTTCGGGCTGAAAAACACGTTTTGAAAAGTGTTCTGTTACTGTCCCATAACTTACATGGGGTTGACCAAACTTGCAGAAACATGTTTATTTCTGCTGAAAAACACGTTTTGACCCTTTCTGCACACTGGGGTTAAGAGCTGAGTGTGTGGGCTCCTCTGAGCCTTTCTGTTACATGGGGATTCAGTTGTCTGAAAAAACGCGTTTATTTCGGGCTAAAAAACACGTTTTGAAAAGTGTTCTGTTACTGCCCCATAACTTACATGGGGTTGACCAAACTTGCAGAAAAATGTTTATTTCTGCTGAAAAACACGTTTTGACCCTTTCTGCACACTGGGGTTAAGAGCTGAGTGTGTGGGCTCCTCTGAGCCTTGCTGTTACATGGGGATTCAGTTGTCTGAAAAAACGCGTTTATTTCGGGCTGAAAAACACGTTTTGAAAAGTGTTCTGTTACTGTCCCATAACTTACATGGGGTTGACCAAACTTGCAGAAACATGTTTATTTCTGCTGAAAAACACGTTGTGACCCTTTCTGCACACTGGGGTTAAGAGCTGAGTGTGTGGGCTCCTCTGAGCCTTGCTGTTACATGGGGATTCAGTTGTCTGAAAAAACGCGTTTATTTCGGGCTGAAAAACACGTTTTGAAAAGTGTTCTGTTACTGCCCCATAACTTACATGGGGTTGACCAAACTTGCAGAAACATGTTTATTTCTGCTGAAAAACACGTTTTGACCCTTTCTGCACACTGGGGTTAAGAGCTGAGTGTGTGGGCTCCTCTGAGCCTTGCTGTTACATGGGGATTCAGTTGTCTGAAAAAACGCGTTTATTTCGGGCTGAAAAACACGTTTTGAAAAGTGTTCTGTTACTGTCCCATAACTTACATGGGGTTGACCAAACTTGCAGAAACATGTTTATTTCTGCTGAAAAACACGTTGTGACCCTTTCTGCACACTGGGGTTAAGAGCTGAGTGTGTGGGCTCCTCTGAGCCTTGCTGTTACATGGGGATTCAGTTGTCTGAAAAAACGCATTTATTTCGGGCTGAAAAACACGTTTTGAAAAGTGTTCTGTTACTGCCCCATAACTTACATGGGGTTGACCAAACTTGCAGAAACATGTTTATTTCTGCTGAAAAACACGTTTTGACCCTTTCTGCACACTGGGGTTAAGAGCTGAGTGTGTGGGCTCCTCTGAGCCTTGCTGTTACATGGGGATTCAGTTGTCTGAAAAAACGCGTTTATTTCGGGCTGAAAAACACGTTTTGAAAAGTGTTCTGTTACTGTCCCATAACTTACATGGGGTTGACCAAACTTGCAGAAACATGTTTATTTCTGCTGAAAAACACGTTTTGACCCTTTCTGCACACTGGGGTTAAGAGCTGAGTGTGTGGGCTCCTCTGAGCCTTTCTGTTACATGGGGATTCAGTTGTCTGAAAAAACGCGTTTATTTCGGGCTGAAAAACACGTTTTGAAAAGTGTGCTGTTACTGCCCCATAACTTACATGGGGTTGACCAAACTTGCAGAAACATGTTTATTTCTGCTGAAAAACACGTTTTGACTCTTTCTGCACACTGGGGTTAAGAGCTGAGTGTGTGGGCTCCTCTGAGCCTTGCTGCTGCATGGGGATTCAGATGTCTGAAAAAACGCGTTTATTTCGGGCTGAAAAACACGTTTTGAAAAGTGTGCTGTTACTGCCCCATAACTTACATGGGGTTGACCAAACTTGCAGAAACATGTTTATTTCTGCTGAAAAACACGTTTTGACTCTTTCTGCACACTGGGGTTAAGAGCTGAGTGTGTGGGCTCCTCTGAGCCTTGCTGCTGCATGGGGATTCAGTTGTCTGAAAAAACGCGTTTATTTCGGGCTGAAAAACACGTTTTGAAAAGTGTTCTGTTACTGCCCCATAACTTACATGGGGTTGACCAAACTTGCAGAAACATGTTTATTTCTGCTGAAAAACACGTTTTGACCCTTTCTGCACACTGGGGTTAAGAGCTGAGTGTGTGGGCTCCTCTGAGCCTTGCTGTTACATGGGGATTCAGTTGTCTGAAAAAACGCGTTTATTTCGGGCTGAAAAACACGTTTTGAAAAGTGTTCTGTTACTGCCCCATAATTTACATGGGGTGACCAAACTTGCAGAAACATGTTTATTTCTGCTGAAAAACACGTTTTGACCCTTTCTGCACACTGGGGTTAAGATCTGAGTGTGTGGGCTCCTCTGAGCCTTGCTGTTACATGGGGATTCAGTTGTCTGAAAAAACGCGTTTATTTCGGGCTGAAAAACACGTTTTGAAAAGTGTTCTGTTACTGCCCCATAACTTACATGGGGTTGACCAAACTTGCAGAAACATGTTTATTTCTGCTGAAAAACACGTTTTGACCCTTTCTGCACACTGGGGTTAAGAGCTGAGTGTGTGGGCTCCTCTGAGCCTTGCTGTTACATGGGGATTCAGTTGTCTGAAAAAACGCGTTTATTTCGTGCTGAAAAACACGTTTTGAAAAGTGTTCTGTTACTGCCCCATAACTTACATGGGGTTGACCAAACTTGCAGAAACATGTTTATTTCTGCTGAAAAACACGTTTTGACCCTTTCTGCACACTGGGGTTAAGAGCTGAGTGTGTGGGCTCCTCTGAGCCTTGCTGTTACATGGGGATTCAGTTGTCTGAAAAAACGCGTTTATTTCGGGCTGAAAAACACGTTTTGAAAAGTGTTCTGTTACTGTCCCATAACTTACATGGGGTTGACCAAACTTGCAGAAACATGTTTATTTCTGCTGAAAAACACGTTGTGACCCTTTCTGCACACTGGGGTTAAGAGCTGAGTGTGTGGGCTCCTCTGAGCCTTGCTGTTACATGGGGATTCAGTTGTCTGAAAAAACGCGTTTATTTCGGGCTGAAAAACACGTTTTGAAAAGTGTTCTGTTACTGCCCCATAACTTACATGGGGTTGACCAAACTTGCAGAAACATGTTTATTTCTGCTGAAAAACACGTTTTGACCCTTTCTGCACACTGGGGTTAAGAGCTGAGTGTGTGGGCTCCTCTGAGCCTTGCTGTTACATGGGGATTCAGTTGTCTGAAAAAACGCGTTTATTTCGGGCTGAAAAACACGTTTTGAAAAGTGTTCTGTTACTGTCCCATAACTTACATGGGGTTGACCAAACTTGCAGAAACATGTTTATTTCTGCTGAAAAACACGTTTTGACCCTTTCTGCACACTGGGGTTAAGAGCTGAGTGTGTGGGCTCCTCTGAGCCTTGCTGTTACATGGGGATTCAGTTGTCTGAAAAAACGCGTTTATTTCGGGCTGAAAAACACGTTTTGAAAAGTGTTCTGTTACTGCCCCATAACTTACATGGGGTTGACCAAACTTGCAGAAACATGTTTATTTCTGCTGAAAAACACGTTTTGACCCTTTCTGCACACTGGGGTTAAGAGCTGAGTGTGTGGGCTCCTCTGAGCCTTGCTGTTACATGGGGATTCAGTTGTCTGAAAAAACGCGTTTATTTCGGGCTGAAAAACACGTTTTGAAAAGTGTTCTGTTACTGTCCCATAACTTACATGGGGTTGACCAAACTTGCAGAAACATGTTTATTTCTGCTGAAAAACACGTTGTGACCCTTTCTGCACACTGGGGTTAAGAGCTGAGTGTGTGGGCTCCTCTGAGCCTTGCTGTTACATGGGGATTCAGTTGTCTGAAAAAACGCGTTTATTTCGGGCTGAAAAACACGTTTTGAAAAGTGTGCTGTTACTGCCCCATAACTTACATGGGGTTGACCAAACTTGCAGAAACATGTTTATTTCTGCTGAAAAACACGTTTTGACCCTTTCTGCACACTGGGGTTAAGAGCTGAGTGTGTGGGCTCCTCTGAGCCTTGCTGTTACATGGGGATTCAGTTGTCTGAAAAAACGCGTTTATTTCGGGCTGAAAAACACGTTTTGAAAAGTGTTCTGTTACTGTCCCATAACTTACATGGGGTTGACCAAACTTGCAGAAACATGTTTATTTCTGCTGAAAAACACGTTGTGACCCTTTCTGCACACTGGGGTTAAGAGCTGAGTGTGTGGGCTCCTCTGAGCCTTGCTGTTACATGGGGATTCAGTTGTCTGAAAAAACGCGTTTATTTCGGGCTGAAAAACACGTTTTGAAAAGTGTTCTGTTACTGTCCCATAACTTACATGGGGTTGACCAAACTTGCAGAAACATGTTTATTTCTGCTGAAAAACACGTTGTGACCCTTTCTGCACACTGGGGTTAAGAGCTGAGTGTGTGGGCTCCTCTGAGCCTTGCTGTTACATGGGGATTCAGTTGTCTGAAAAAACGCGTTTATTTCGGGCTGAAAAACACGTTTTGAAAAGTGTTCTGTTACTGCCCCATAACTTACATGGGGTTGACCAAACTTGCAGAAACATGTTTATTTCTGCTGAAAAACACGTTTTGACCCTTTCTGCACACTGGGGTTAAGAGCTGAGTGTGTGGGCTCCTCTGAGCCTTGCTGTTACATGGGGATTCAGTTGTCTGAAAAAACGCGTTTATTTCGGGCTGAAAAACACGTTTTGAAAAGTGTTCTGTTACTGTCCCATAACTTACATGGGGTTGACCAAACTTGCAGAAACATGTTTATTTCTGCTGAAAAACACGTTTTGACCCTTTCTGCACACTGGGGTTAAGAGCTGAGTGTGTGGGCTCCTCTGAGCCTTTCTGTTACATGGGGATTCAGTTGTCTGAAAAAACGCGTTTATTTCGGGCTGAAAAACACGTTTTGAAAAGTGTGCTGTTACTGCCCCATAACTTACATGGGGTTGACCAAACTTGCAGAAACATGTTTATTTCTGCTGAAAAACACGTTTTGACTCTTTCTGCACACTGGGGTTAAGAGCTGAGTGTGTGGGCTCCTCTGAGCCTTGCTGCTGCATGGGGATTCAGATGTCTGAAAAAACGCGTTTATTTCGGGCTGAAAAACACGTTTTGAAAAGTGTGCTGTTACTGCCCCATAACTTACATGGGGTTGACCAAACTTGCAGAAACATGTTTATTTCTGCTGAAAAACACGTTTTGACTCTTTCTGCACACTGGGGTTAAGAGCTGAGTGTGTGGGCTCCTCTGAGCCTTGCTGCTGCATGGGGATTCAGTTGTCTGAAAAAACGCGTTTATTTCGGGCTGAAAAACACGTTTTGAAAAGTGTTCTGTTACTGCCCCATAACTTACATGGGGTTGACCAAACTTGCAGAAACATGTTTATTTCTGCTGAAAAACACGTTTTGACCCTTTCTGCACACTGGGGTTAAGAGCTGAGTGTGTGGGCTCCTCTGAGCCTTGCTGTTACATGGGGATTCAGTTGTCTGAAAAAACGCGTTTATTTCGGGCTGAAAAACACGTTTTGAAAAGTGTTCTGTTACTGCCCCATAATTTACATGGGGTTGACCAAACTTGCAGAAACATGTTTATTTCTGCTGAAAAACACGTTTTGACCCTTTCTGCACACTGGGGTTAAGATCTGAGTGTGTGGGCTCCTCTGAGCCTTGCTGTTACATGGGGATTCAGTTGTCTGAAAAAACGCGTTTATTTCGGGCTGAAAAACACGTTTTGAAAAGTGTTCTGTTACTGCCCCATAACTTACATGGGGTTGACCAAACTTGCAGAAACATGTTTATTTCTGCTGAAAAACACGTTTTGACCCTTTCTGCACACTGGGGTTAAGAGCTGAGTGTGTGGGCTCCTCTGAGCCTTGCTGTTACATGGGGATTCAGTTGTTTGAAAAAACGCGTTTATTTCGTGCTGAAAAACACGTTTTGAAAAGTGTTCTGTTACTGCCCCATAACTTACATGGGGTTGACCAAACTTGCAGAAACATGTTTATTTCTGCTGAAAAACACGTTTTGACCCTTTCTGCACACTGGGGTTAAGAGCTGAGTGTGTGGGCTCCTCTGAGCCTTGCTGTTACATGGGGATTCAGTTGTCTGAAAAAACGCGTTTATTTCGGGCTGAAAAACACGTTTTGAAAAGTGTTCTGTTACTGCCCCATAACTTACATGGGGTTGACCAAACTTGCAGAAACATGTTTATTTCTGCTGAAAAACACGTTTTGACCCTTTCTGCACACTGGGGTTAAGAGCTGAGTGTGTGGGCTCCTCTGAGCCTTGCTGTTACATGGGGATTCAGTTGTCTGAAAAAACGCGTTTATTTCGGGCTGAAAAACACGTTTTGAAAAGTGTTCTGTTACTGTCCCATAACTTACATGGGGTTGACCAAACTTGCAGAAACATGTTTATTTCTGCTGAAAAACACGTTTTGACCCTTTCTGCACACTGGGGTTAAGAGCTGAGTGTGTGGGCTCCTCTGAGCCTTGCTGTTACATGGGGATTCAGTTGTCTGAAAAAACGCGTTTATTTCGGGCTGAAAAACACGTTTTGAAAAGTGTTCTGTTACTGCCCCATAACTTACATGGGGTTGACCAAACTTGCAGAAAAATGTTTATTTCTGCTGAAAAACACGTTTTGACCCTTTCTGCACACTGGGGTTAAGAGCTGAGTGTGTGGGCTCCTCTGAGCCTTGCTGTTACATGGGGATTCAGTTGTCTGAAAAAAACGCGTTTATTTCGGGCTGAAAAACACGTTTTGAAAAGTGTTCTGTTACTGCCCCATAACTTACATGGGGTTGACCAAACTTGCAGAAAAATGTTTATTTCTGCTGAAAAACACGTTTTGACCCTTTCTGCACACTGGGGTTAAGAGCTGAGTGTGTGGGCTCCTCTGAGCCTTGCTGTTACATGGGGATTCAGATGTCTGAAAAAACGCGTTTATTTCGGGCTGAAAAACACGTTTTGAAAAGTGTGCTGTTACTGCCCCATAACTTACATGGGGTTGACCAATCTTGCAGAAACATGTTTATTTCTGCTGAAAAACATGTTTTGACTCTTTCTGCACACTGGGGTTAAGAGCTGAGTGTGTGGGCTCCTCTGAGCCTTGCTGCTGCATGGGGATTCAGTTGTCTGAAAAAACGCGTTTATTTCGGGCTGAAAAACACGTTTTGAAAAGTGTTCTGTTACTGCCCCATAACTTACATGGGGTTGACCAAACTTGCAGAAACATGTTTATTTCTGCTGAAAAACACGTTTTGACCCTTTCTGCACACTGGGGTTAAGAGCTGAGTGTGTGGGCTCCTCTGAGCCTTGCTGTTACATGGGGATTCAGTTGTCTGAAAAAACGCGTTTATTTCGGGCTGAAAAACACGTTTTGAAAAGTGTTCTGTTACTGTCCCATAACTTACATGGGGTTGACCAAACTTGCAGAAACATGTTTATTTCTGCTGAAAAACACGTTTTGACCCTTTCTGCACACTGGGGTTAAGATCTGAGTGTGTGGGCTCCTCTGAGCCTTGCTGTTACATGGGGATTCAGTTGTCTGAAAAAACGTGTTTATTTCGGGCTGAAAAACACGTTTTGAAAAGTGTTCTGTTACTGCCCCATAACTTACATGGTGTTGACCAAACTTGCAGAAAAATGTTTATTTCTGCTGAAAAACACGTTTTGACCCTTTCTGCACACTGGGGTTAAGAGCTGAGTGTGTGGGCTCCTCTGAGCCTTGCTGTTACATGGGGATTCAGTTGTCTGAAAAAACGCGTTTATTTCGGGCTGAAAAACACGTTTTGAAAAGTGTTCTGTTACTGTCCCATAACTTACATGGGTTTGACCAAACTTGCAGAAACATGTTTATTTCTGCTGAAAAACACGTTTTGACCCTTTCTGCACACTGGGGTTAAGAGCTGAGTGTGTGGGCTCCTCTGAGCCTTTCTGTTACATGGGGATTCAGTTGTCTGAAAAAACGCGTTTATTTCGGGCTGAAAAACACGTTTTGAAAAGTGTTCTGTTACTGCGCCATAACTTACATGGGGTTGACCAAACTTGCAGAAAAATGTTTATTTCTGCTGAAAAACACGTTTTGACCCTTTCTGCACACTGGGGTTAAGAGCTGAGTGTGTGGGCTCCTCTGAGCCTTGCTGTTACATGGGGATTCAGATGTCTGAAAAAACGCGTTTATTTCGGGCTGAAAAACACGTTTTGAAAAGTGTGCTGTTACTGTCCCATAACTTACATGGGGTTGACCAAACTTGCAGAAACATGTTTATTTCTGCTGAAAAACACGTTTTGACTCTTTCTGCACACTGGGGTTAAGAGCTGAGTGTGTGGGCTCCTCTGAGCCTTGCTGCTGCATGGGGATTCAGTTGTCTGAAAAAACGCGTTTATTTCGGGCTGAAAAACACGTTTTGAAAAGTGTTCTGTTACTGCCCCATAACTTACATGGGGTTGACCAAACTTGCAGAAACATGTTTATTTCTGCTGAAAAACACGTTTTGACCCTTTCTGCACACTGGGGTTAAGAGCTGAGTGTGTGGGCTCCTCTGAGCCTTGCTGTTACATGGGGATTCAGTTGTCTGAAAAAACGCGTTTATTTCGGGCTGAAAAACACGTTTTGAAAAGTGTTCTGTTACTGCCCCATAATTTACATGGGGTTGACCAAACTTGCAGAAACATGTTTATTTCTGCTGAAAAACACGTTTTGACCCTTTCTGCACACTGGGGTTAAGATCTGAGTGTGTGGGCTCCTCTGAGCCTTGCTGTTACATGGGGATTCAGTTGTCTGAAAAAACGCGTTTATTTCGGGCTGAAAAACACGTTTTGAAAAGTGTTCTGTTACTGCCCCATAACTTACATGGGGTTGACCAAACTTGCAGAAACATGTTTATTTCTGCTGAAAAACACGTTTTGACCCTTTCTGCACACTGGGGTTAAGAGCTGAGTGTGTGGGCTCCTCTGAGCCTTGCTGTTACATGGGGATTCAGTTGTCTGAAAAAACGCGTTTATTTCGGGCTGAAAAACACGTTTTGAAAAGTGTTCTGTTACTGTCCCATAACTTACATGGGGTTGACCAAACTTGCAGAAACATGTTTATTTCTGCTGAAAAACACGTTTTGACCCTTTCTGCACACTGGGGTTAAGAGCTGAGTGTGTGGGCTCCTCTGAGCCTTTCTGTTACATGGGGATTCAGTTGTCTGAAAAAACGCGTTTATTTCGGGCTAAAAAACACGTTTTGAAAAGTGTTCTGTTACTGCCCCATAACTTACATGGGGTTGACCAAACTTGCAGAAAAATGTTTATTTCTGCTGAAAAACACGTTTTGACCCTTTCTGCACACTGGGGTTAAGAGCTGAGTGTGTGGGCTCCTCTGAGCCTTGCTGTTACATGGGGATTCAGTTGTCTGAAAAAACGCGTTTATTTCGGGCTGAAAAACACGTTTTGAAAAGTGTTCTGTTACTGTCCCATAACTTACATGGGGTTGACCAAACTTGCAGAAACATGTTTATTTCTGCTGAAAAACACGTTGTGACCCTTTCTGCACACTGGGGTTAAGAGCTGAGTGTGTGGGCTCCTCTGAGCCTTGCTGTTACATGGGGATTCAGTTGTCTGAAAAAACGCGTTTATTTCGGGCTGAAAAACACGTTTTGAAAAGTGTTCTGTTACTGCCCCATAACTTACATGGGGTTGACCAAACTTGCAGAAACATGTTTATTTCTGCTGAAAAACACGTTTTGACCCTTTCTGCACACTGGGGTTAAGAGCTGAGTGTGTGGGCTCCTCTGAGCCTTGCTGTTACATGGGGATTCAGTTGTCTGAAAAAACGCGTTTATTTCGGGCTGAAAAACACGTTTTGAAAAGTGTTCTGTTACTGTCCCATAACTTACATGGGGTTGACCAAACTTGCAGAAACATGTTTATTTCTGCTGAAAAACACGTTGTGACCCTTTCTGCACACTGGGGTTAAGAGCTGAGTGTGTGGGCTCCTCTGAGCCTTGCTGTTACATGGGGATTCAGTTGTCTGAAAAAACGCGTTTATTTTGGGCTGAAAAACACGTTTTGAAAAGTGTTCTGTTACTGCCCCATAACTTACATGGGGTTGACCAAACTTGCAGAAACATGTTTATTTCTGCTGAAAAACACGTTTTGACCCTTTCTGCACACTGGGGTTAAGAGCTGAGTGTGTGGGCTCCTCTGAGCCTTGCTGTTACATGGGGATTCAGTTGTCTGAAAAAACGCGTTTATTTCGGGCTGAAAAACACGTTTTGAAAAGTGTTCTGTTACTGTCCCATAACTTACATGGGGTTGACCAAACTTGCAGAAACATGTTTATTTCTGCTGAAAAACACGTTTTGACCCTTTCTGCACACTGGGGTTAAGAGCTGAGTGTGTGGGCTCCTCTGAGCCTTTCTGTTACATGGGGATTCAGTTGTCTGAAAAAACGCGTTTATTTCGGGCTGAAAAACACGTTTTGAAAAGTGTGCTGTTACTGCCCCATAACTTACATGGGGTTGACCAAACTTGCAGAAACATGTTTATTTCTGCTGAAAAACACGTTTTGACTCTTTCTGCACACTGGGGTTAAGAGCTGAGTGTGTGGGCTCCTCTGAGCCTTGCTGCTGCATGGGGATTCAGATGTCTGAAAAAACGCGTTTATTTCGGGCTGAAAAACACGTTTTGAAAAGTGTGCTGTTACTGCCCCATAACTTACATGGGGTTGACCAAACTTGCAGAAACATGTTTATTTCTGCTGAAAAACACGTTTTGACTCTTTCTGCACACTGGGGTTAAGAGCTGAGTGTGTGGGCTCCTCTGAGCCTTGCTGCTGCATGGGGATTCAGTTGTCTGAAAAAACGCGTTTATTTCGGGCTGAAAAACACGTTTTGAAAAGTGTTCTGTTACTGCCCCATAACTTACATGGGGTTGACCAAACTTGCAGAAACATGTTTATTTCTGCTGAAAAACACGTTTTGACCCTTTCTGCACACTGGGGTTAAGAGCTGAGTGTGTGGGCTCCTCTGAGCCTTGCTGTTACATGGGGATTCAGTTGTCTGAAAAAACGCGTTTATTTCGGGCTGAAAAACACGTTTTGAAAAGTGTTCTGTTACTGCCCCATAATTTACATGGGGTGACCAAACTTGCAGAAACATGTTTATTTCTGCTGAAAAACACGTTTTGACCCTTTCTGCACACTGGGGTTAAGATCTGAGTGTGTGGGCTCCTCTGAGCCTTGCTGTTACATGGGGATTCAGTTGTCTGAAAAAACGCGTTTATTTCGGGCTGAAAAACACGTTTTGAAAAGTGTTCTGTTACTGCCCCATAACTTACATGGGGTTGACCAAACTTGCAGAAACATGTTTATTTCTGCTGAAAAACACGTTTTGACCCTTTCTGCACACTGGGGTTAAGAGCTGAGTGTGTGGGCTCCTCTGAGCCTTGCTGTTACATGGGGATTCAGTTGTCTGAAAAAACGCGTTTATTTCGTGCTGAAAAACACGTTTTGAAAAGTGTTCTGTTACTGCCCCATAACTTACATGGGGTTGACCAAACTTGCAGAAACATGTTTATTTCTGCTGAAAAACACGTTTTGACCCTTTCTGCACACTGGGGTTAAGAGCTGAGTGTGTGGGCTCCTCTGAGCCTTGCTGTTACATGGGGATTCAGTTGTCTGAAAAAACGCGTTTATTTCGGGCTGAAAAACACGTTTTGAAAAGTGTTCTGTTACTGTCCCATAACTTACATGGGGTTGACCAAACTTGCAGAAACATGTTTATTTCTGCTGAAAAACACGTTGTGACCCTTTCTGCACACTGGGGTTAAGAGCTGAGTGTGTGGGCTCCTCTGAGCCTTGCTGTTACATGGGGATTCAGTTGTCTGAAAAAACGCGTTTATTTCGGGCTGAAAAACACGTTTTGAAAAGTGTTCTGTTACTGCCCCATAACTTACATGGGGTTGACCAAACTTGCAGAAACATGTTTATTTCTGCTGAAAAACACGTTTTGACCCTTTCTGCACACTGGGGTTAAGAGCTGAGTGTGTGGGCTCCTCTGAGCCTTGCTGTTACATGGGGATTCAGTTGTCTGAAAAAACGCGTTTATTTCGGGCTGAAAAACACGTTTTGAAAAGTGTTCTGTTACTGTCCCATAACTTACATGGGGTTGACCAAACTTGCAGAAACATGTTTATTTCTGCTGAAAAACACGTTTTGACCCTTTCTGCACACTGGGGTTAAGAGCTGAGTGTGTGGGCTCCTCTGAGCCTTGCTGTTACATGGGGATTCAGTTGTCTGAAAAAACGCGTTTATTTCGGGCTGAAAAACACGTTTTGAAAAGTGTTCTGTTACTGCCCCATAACTTACATGGGGTTGACCAAACTTGCAGAAACATGTTTATTTCTGCTGAAAAACACGTTTTGACCCTTTCTGCACACTGGGGTTAAGAGCTGAGTGTGTGGGCTCCTCTGAGCCTTGCTGTTACATGGGGATTCAGTTGTCTGAAAAAACGCGTTTATTTCGGGCTGAAAAACACGTTTTGAAAAGTGTTCTGTTACTGTCCCATAACTTACATGGGGTTGACCAAACTTGCAGAAACATGTTTATTTCTGCTGAAAAACACGTTGTGACCCTTTCTGCACACTGGGGTTAAGAGCTGAGTGTGTGGGCTCCTCTGAGCCTTGCTGTTACATGGGGATTCAGTTGTCTGAAAAAACGCGTTTATTTCGGGCTGAAAAACACGTTTTGAAAAGTGTGCTGTTACTGCCCCATAACTTACATGGGGTTGACCAAACTTGCAGAAACATGTTTATTTCTGCTGAAAAACACGTTTTGACCCTTTCTGCACACTGGGGTTAAGAGCTGAGTGTGTGGGCTCCTCTGAGCCTTGCTGTTACATGGGGATTCAGTTGTCTGAAAAAACGCGTTTATTTCGGGCTGAAAAACACGTTTTGAAAAGTGTTCTGTTACTGTCCCATAACTTACATGGGGTTGACCAAACTTGCAGAAACATGTTTATTTCTGCTGAAAAACACGTTGTGACCCTTTCTGCACACTGGGGTTAAGAGCTGAGTGTGTGGGCTCCTCTGAGCCTTGCTGTTACATGGGGATTCAGTTGTCTGAAAAAACGCGTTTATTTCGGGCTGAAAAACACGTTTTGAAAAGTGTTCTGTTACTGTCCCATAACTTACATGGGGTTGACCAAACTTGCAGAAACATGTTTATTTCTGCTGAAAAACACGTTGTGACCCTTTCTGCACACTGGGGTTAAGAGCTGAGTGTGTGGGCTCCTCTGAGCCTTGCTGTTACATGGGGATTCAGTTGTCTGAAAAAACGCGTTTATTTCGGGCTGAAAAACACGTTTTGAAAAGTGTTCTGTTACTGCCCCATAACTTACATGGGGTTGACCAAACTTGCAGAAACATGTTTATTTCTGCTGAAAAACACGTTTTGACCCTTTCTGCACACTGGGGTTAAGAGCTGAGTGTGTGGGCTCCTCTGAGCCTTGCTGTTACATGGGGATTCAGTTGTCTGAAAAAACGCGTTTATTTCGGGCTGAAAAACACGTTTTGAAAAGTGTTCTGTTACTGTCCCATAACTTACATGGGGTTGACCAAACTTGCAGAAACATGTTTATTTCTGCTGAAAAACACGTTTTGACCCTTTCTGCACACTGGGGTTAAGAGCTGAGTGTGTGGGCTCCTCTGAGCCTTTCTGTTACATGGGGATTCAGTTGTCTGAAAAAACGCGTTTATTTCGGGCTGAAAAACACGTTTTGAAAAGTGTGCTGTTACTGCCCCATAACTTACATGGGGTTGACCAAACTTGCAGAAACATGTTTATTTCTGCTGAAAAACACGTTTTGACTCTTTCTGCACACTGGGGTTAAGAGCTGAGTGTGTGGGCTCCTCTGAGCCTTGCTGCTGCATGGGGATTCAGATGTCTGAAAAAACGCGTTTATTTCGGGCTGAAAAACACGTTTTGAAAAGTGTGCTGTTACTGCCCCATAACTTACATGGGGTTGACCAAACTTGCAGAAACATGTTTATTTCTGCTGAAAAACACGTTTTGACTCTTTCTGCACACTGGGGTTAAGAGCTGAGTGTGTGGGCTCCTCTGAGCCTTGCTGCTGCATGGGGATTCAGTTGTCTGAAAAAACGCGTTTATTTCGGGCTGAAAAACACGTTTTGAAAAGTGTTCTGTTACTGCCCCATAACTTACATGGGGTTGACCAAACTTGCAGAAACATGTTTATTTCTGCTGAAAAACACGTTTTGACCCTTTCTGCACACTGGGGTTAAGAGCTGAGTGTGTGGGCTCCTCTGAGCCTTGCTGTTACATGGGGATTCAGTTGTCTGAAAAAACGCGTTTATTTCGGGCTGAAAAACACGTTTTGAAAAGTGTTCTGTTACTGCCCCATAATTTACATGGGGTTGACCAAACTTGCAGAAACATGTTTATTTCTGCTGAAAAACACGTTTTGACCCTTTCTGCACACTGGGGTTAAGATCTGAGTGTGTGGGCTCCTCTGAGCCTTGCTGTTACATGGGGATTCAGTTGTCTGAAAAAACGCGTTTATTTCGGGCTGAAAAACACGTTTTGAAAAGTGTTCTGTTACTGCCCCATAACTTACATGGGGTTGACCAAACTTGCAGAAACATGTTTATTTCTGCTGAAAAACACGTTTTGACCCTTTCTGCACACTGGGGTTAAGAGCTGAGTGTGTGGGCTCCTCTGAGCCTTGCTGTTACATGGGGATTCAGTTGTCTGAAAAAACGCGTTTATTTCGGGCTGAAAAACACGTTTTGAAAAGTGTTCTGTTACTGTCCCATAACTTACATGGGGTTGACCAAACTTGCAGAAACATGTTTATTTCTGCTGAAAAACACGTTTTGACCCTTTCTGCACACTGGGGTTAAGAGCTGAGTGTGTGGGCTCCTCTGAGCCTTGCTGTTACATGGGGATTCAGTTGTCTGAAAAAACGCGTTTATTTCGGGCTGAAAAACACGTTTTGAAAAGTGTTCTGTTACTGCCCCATAACTTACATGGGGTTGACCAAACTTGCAGAAAAATGTTTATTTCTGCTGAAAAACACGTTTTGACCCTTTCTGCACACTGGGGTTAAGAGCTGAGTGTGTGGGCTCCTCTGAGCCTTGCTGTTACATGGGGATTCAGTTGTCTGAAAAAACGCGTTTATTTCGGGCTGAAAAACACGTTTTGAAAAGTGTTCTGTTACTGCCCCATAACTTACATGGGGTTGACCAAACTTGGAGAAACATGTTTATTTCTGCTGAAAAACACGTTTTGACCCTTTCTGCACACTGGGGTTAAGAGCTGAGTGTGTGGGCTCCTCTGAGCCTTGCTGTTACATGGGGATTCAGTTGTCTGAAAAAACGCGTTTATTTCGGGCTGAAAAACACGTTTTGAAAAGTGTTCTGTTACTGCCCCATAACTTACATGGGGTTGACCAAACTTGCAGAAAAATGTTTATTTCTGCTGAAAAACACGTTTTGACCCTTTCTGCACACTGGGGTTAAGAGCTGAGTGTGTGGGCTCCTCTGAGCCTTGCTGTTACATGGGGATTCAGATGTCTGAAAAAACGCGTTTATTTCGGGCTGAAAAACACGTTTTGAAAAGTGTGCTGTTACTGCCCCATAACTTACATGGGGTTGACCAATCTTGCAGAAACATGTTTATTTCTGCTGAAAAACATGTTTTGACTCTTTCTGCACACTGGGGTTAAGAGCTGAGTGTGTGGGCTCCTCTGAGCCTTGCTGCTGCATGGGGATTCAGTTGTCTGAAAAAACGCGTTTATTTCGGGCTGAAAAACACGTTTTGAAAAGTGTTCTGTTACTGCCCCATAACTTACATGGGGTTGACCAAACTTGCAGAAACATGTTTATTTCTGCTGAAAAACACGTTTTGACTCTCTCTGCACACTGGGGTTAAGAGCTGAGTGTGTGGGCTCCTCTGAGCCTTGCTGTTACATGGGGATTCAGTTGTCTGAAAAAACGCGTTTATTTCGGGCTGAAAAACACGTTTTGAAAAGTGTTCTGTTACTGCCCCATAACTTACATGGGGTTGACCAAACTTGCAGAAACATGTTTATTTCTGCTGAAAAACACGTTTTGACCCTTTCTGCACACTGGGGTTAAGATCTGAGTGTGTGGGCTCCTCTGAGCCTTGCTGTTACATGGGGATTCAGTTGTCTGAAAAAACGCGTTTATTTCGGGCTGAAAAACACGTTTTGAAAAGTGTTCTGTTACTGTCCCATAACTTACATGGGGTTGACCAAACTTGCAGAAACATGTTTATTTCTGCTGAAAAACACGTTTTGACCCTTTCTGCACACTGGGGTTAAGATCTGAGTGTGTGGGCTCCTCTGAGCCTTGCTGTTACATGGGGATTCAGTTGTCTGAAAAAACGCGTTTATTTCGGGCTGAAAAACACGTTTTGAAAAGTGTTCTGTTACTGCCCCATAACTTACATGGTGTTGACCAAACTTGCAGAAAAATGTTTATTTCTGCTGAAAAACTCGTTTTGACCCTTTCTGCACACTGGGGTTAAGAGCTGAGTGTGTGGGCTCCTCTGAGCCTTGCTGTTACATGGGGATTCAGTTGTCTGAAAAAACGCGTTTATTTCGGGCTGAAAAACACGTTTTGAAAAGTGTTCTGTTACTGCCCCATAACTTACATGGGGTTGACCAAACTTGCAGAAACATGTTTATTTCTGCTGAAAAACACGTTTTGACCCTTTCTGCACACTGGGGTTAAGAGCTGAGTGTGTGGGCTCCTCTGAGCCTTGCTGTTACATGGGGATTCAGTTGTCTGAAAAAACGCGTTTATTTCGGGCTGAAAAACACGTTTTGAAAAGTGTTCTGTTACTGTCCCATAACTTACATGGGGTTGACCAAACTTGCAGAAACATGTTTATTTCTGCTGAAAAACACGTTGTGACCCTTTCTGCACACTGGGGTTAAGAGGTGAGTGTGTGGGCTCCTCTGAGCCTTGCTGTTACATGGGGATTCAGTTGTCTGAAAAAACGCGTTTATTTCGGGCTGAAAAACACGTTTTGAAAAGTGTTCTGTTACTGCCCCATAACTTACATGGGGTTGACCAAACTTGCAGAAACATGTTTATTTCTGCTGAAAAACACGTTTTGACCCTTTCTGCACACTGGGGTTAAGAGCTGAGTGTGTGGGCTCCTCTGAGCCTTGCTGTTACATGGGGATTCAGTTGTCTGAAAAAACGCGTTTATTTCGGGCTGAAAAACACGTTTTGAAAAGTGTTCTGTTACTGCCCCATAACTTACATGGGGTTGACCAAACTTGCAGAAACATGTTTATTTCTGCTGAAAAACACGTTTTGACCCTTTCTGCACACTGGGGTTAAGAGCTGAGTGTGTGGGCTCCTCTGAGCCTTGCTGTTACATGGGGATTCAGTTGTCTGAAAAAACGCGTTTATTTCGGGCTGAAAAACACGTTTTGAAAAGTGTTCTGTTACTGCCCCATAACTTACATGGGGTTGACCAAACTTGCAGAAACATGTCTATTTCTGCTGAAAAACACGTTTTGACTCTTTCTGCACACTGGGGTTAAGAGCTGAGTGTGGGGGCTCTTCTGAGCCTTGCTGTTGCATGGGGATTCAGTTGTCTGAAAAAACGCGTTTATTTCGGGCTGAAAAACACGTTTTGAAAAGTGTTCTGTTACTGCACCATAACTTACATGGGGTTGACCAAACTTGCAGAAACATGTTTATTTCTGCTGAAAAACACGTTTTGACTCTTTCTGCACACTGGGGTTAAGAGCTGAGTGTGTGGGCTCTTCTGAGCCTTGCTGTTGCATGGGGATTCAGTTGTCTGAAAAAACGCGTTTATTTCGGGCTGAAAAACACGTTTTGAAAAGTGTTCTGTTACTGTCCCATAACTTACATGGGGTTGACCAAACTTGCAGAAACATGTTTATTTCTGCTGAAAAACACGTTTTGACTCTCTCTGCACACTGGGGTTAAGAGCTGAGTGTGTGGGCTCTTCTGAGCCTTGCTGTTGCATGGGGATTCAGTTGTCTGAAAAAACGCGTTTATTTCGGGCTTAAAAACACGTTTTGAAAAGTGTTCTGTTACTGTCCCATAACTTACATGGGGTTGACCAAACTTGCAGAAACATGTTTATTTCTGCTGAAAAACACGTTTTGACCCTTTCTGCACACTGGGGTTAAGATCTGAGTGTGTGGGCTCCTCTGAGCCTTGCTGTTACATGGGGATTCAGTTGTCTGAAAAAACGCGTTTATTTCGGGCTGAAAAACACGTTTTGAAAAGTGTTCTGTTACTGCCCCATAACTTACATGGGGTTGACCAAACTTGCAGAAACATGTTTATTTCTGCTGAAAAACACGTTTTGACCCTTTCTGCACACTGGGGTTAAGAGCTGAGTGTGTGGGCTCCTCTGAGCCTTGCTGTTACATGGGGATTCAGTTGTCTGAAAAAACGCGTTTATTTCGGGCTGAAAAACACGTTTTGAAAAGTGTTCTGTTACTGTCCCATAACTTACATGGGGTTGACCAAACTTGCAGAAACATGTTTATTTCTGCTGAAAAACACGTTGTGACCCTTTCTGCACACTGGGGTTAAGAGCTGAGTGTGTGGGCTCCTCTGAGCCTTGCTGTTACATGGGGATTCAGTTGTCTGAAAAAACGCGTTTATTTCGGGCTGAAAAACACGTTTTGAAAAGTGTTCTGTTACTGCCCCATAACTTACATGGGGTTGACCAAACTTGCAGAAACATGTTTATTTCTGCTGAAAAACACGTTTTGACCCTTTCTGCACACTGGGGTTAAGAGCTGAGTGTGTGGGCTCCTCTGAGCCTTGCTGTTACATGGGGATTCAGTTGTCTGAAAAAACGCGTTTATTTCGGGCTGAAAAACACGTTTTGAAAAGTGTTCTGTTACTGTCCCATAACTTACATGGGGTTGACCAAACTTGCAGAAACATGTTTATTTCTGCTGAAAAACACGTTGTGACCCTTTCTGCACACTGGGGTTAAGAGCTGAGTGTGTGGGCTCCTCTGAGCCTTGCTGTTACATGGGGATTCAGTTGTCTGAAAAAACGCGTTTATTTCGGGCTGAAAAACACGTTTTGAAAAGTGTTCTGTTACTGCCCCATAACTTACATGGGGTTGACCAAACTTGCAGAAACATGTTTATTTCTGCTGAAAAACACGTTTTGACCCTTTCTGCACACTGGGGTTAAGAGCTGAGTGTGTGGGCTCCTCTGAGCCTTGCTGTTACATGGGGATTCAGTTGTCTGAAAAAACGCGTTTATTTCGGGCTGAAAAACACATTTTGAAAAGTGTTCTGTTACTGTCCCATAACTTACATGGGGTTGACCAAACTTGCAGAAACATGTTTATTTCTGCTGAAAAACACGTTTTGACCCTTTCTGCACACTGGGGTTAAGAGCTGAGTGTGTGGGCTCCTCTGAGCCTTTCTGTTACATGGGGATTCAGTTGTCTGAAAAAACGCGTTTATTTCGGGCTGAAAAACACGTTTTGAAAAGTGTTCTGTTACTGCCCCATAACTTACATGGGGTTGACCAAACTTGCAGAAAAATGTTTATTTCTGCTGAAAAACACGTTTTGACCCTTTCTGCACACTGGGGTTAAGAACTGAGTGTGTGGGCTCCTCTGAGCCTTGCTGTTACATGGGGATTCAGATGTCTGAAAAAACGCGTTTATTTCGGGCTGAAAAACACGTTTTGAAAAGTGTGCTGTTACTGCCCCATAACTTACATGGGGTTGACCAATCTTGCAGAAACATGTTTATTTCAGCTGAAAAACATGTTTTGACTCTTTCTGCACACTGGGGTTAAGAGCTGAGTGTGTGGGCTCCTCTGAGCCTTGCTGCTGCATGGGGATTCAGTTGTCTGAAAAAACGCGTTTATTTCGGGCTGAAAAACACGTTTTGAAAAGTGTTCTGTTACTGCCCCATAACTTACATGGGGTTGACCAAACTTGCAGAAACATGTTTATTTCTGCTGAAAAACACGTTTTGACCCTTTCTGCACACTGGGGTTAAGAGCTGAGTGTGTGGGCTCCTCTGAGCCTTGCTGTTACATGGGGATTCAGTTGTCTGAAAAAACGCGTTTATTTCGGGCTGAAAAACACGTTTTGAAAAGTGTTCTGTTACTGCCCCATAACTTACATGGGGTTGACCAAACTTGCAGAAACATGTTTATTTCTGCTGAAAAACACGTTTTGACCCTTTCTGCACACTGGGGTTAAGATCTGAGTGTGTGGGCTCCTCTGAGCCTTGCTGTTACATGGGGATTCAGTTGTCTGAAAAAACGCGTTTATTTCGGGCTGAAAAACACGTTTTGAAAAGTGTTCTGTTACTGTCCCATAACTTACATGGGGTTGACCAAACTTGCAGAAACATGTTTATTTCTGCTGAAAAACATGTTTTGACCCTTTCTGCACACTGGGGTTAAGATCTGAGTGTGTGGGCTCCTCTGAGCCTTGCTGTTACATGGGGATTCAGTTGTCTGAAAAAACGCGTTTATTTCGGGCTGAAAAACACGTTTTGAAAAGTGTTCTGTTACTGCCCCATAACTTACATGGTGTTGACCAAACTTGCAGAAAAATGTTTATTTCTGCTGAAAAACACGTTTTGACCCTTTCTGCACACTGGGGTTAAGAGCTGAGTGTGTGGGCTCCTCTGAGCCTTGCTGTTACATGGGGATTCAGTTGTCTGAAAAAACGCGTTTATTTCGGGCTGAAAAACACGTTTTGAAAAGTGTTCTGTTACTGTCCCATAACTTACATGGGGTTGACCAAACTTGCAGAAACATGTTTATTTCTGCTGAAAAACACGTTTTGACCCTTTCTGCACACTGGGGTTAAGAGCTGAGTGTGTGGGCTCCTCTGAGCCTTTCTGTTACATGGGGATTCAGTTGTCTGAAAAAACGCGTTTATTTCGGGCTGAAAAACACGTTTTGAAAAGTGTTCTGTTACTGCCCCATAACTTACATGGGGTTGACCAAACTTGCAGAAAAATGTTTATTTCTGCTGAAAAACACGTTTTGACCCTTTCTGCACACTGGGGTTAAGAGCTGAGTGTGTGGGCTCCTCTGAGCCTTGCTGTTACATGGGGATTCAGATGTCTGAAAAAACGCTTTTATTTCGGGCTGAAAAACACGTTTTGAAAAGTGTGCTGTTACTGCCCCATAACTTACATGGGGTTGACCAAACTTGCAGAAACATGTTTATTTCTGCTGAAAAACACGTTTTGACTCTTTCTGCACACTGGGGTTAAGAGCTGAGTGTGTGGGCTCCTCTGAGCCTTGCTGCTGCATGGGGATTCAGTTGTCTGAAAAAACGCGTTTATTTCGGGCTGAAAAACACGTTTTGAAAAGTGTTCTGTTACTGCCCCATAACTTACATGGGGTTGACCAAACTTGCAGAAACATGTTTATTTCTGCTGAAAAACACGTTTTGACCCTTTCTGCACACTGGGGTTAAGAGCTGAGTGTGTGGGCTCCTCTGAGCCTTGCTGTTACATGGGGATTCAGTTGTCTGAAAAAACGCGTTTATTTCGGGCTGAAAAACACGTTTTGAAAAGTGTTCTGTTACTGCCCCATAATTTACATGGGGTTGACCAAACTTGCAGAAACATGTTTATTTCTGCTGAAAAACACGTTTTGACCCTTTCTGCACACTGGGGTTAAGATCTGAGTGTGTGGGCTCCTCTGAGCCTTGCTGTTACATGGGGATTCAGTTGTCTGAAAAAACGCGTTTATTTCGGGCTGAAAAACACGTTTTGAAAAGTGTTCTGTTACTGCCCCATAACTTACATGGGGTTGACCAAACTTGCAGAAACATGTTTATTTCTGCTGAAAAACACGTTTTGACCCTTTCTGCACACTGGGGTTAAGAGCTGAGTGTGTGGGCTCCTCTGAGCCTTGCTGTTACATGGGGATTCAGTTGTCTGAAAAAACGCGTTTATTTCGGGCTGAAAAACACGTTTTGAAAAGTGTTCTGTTACTGTCCCATAACTTACATGGGGTTGACCAAACTTGCAGAAACATGTTTATTTCTGCTGAAAAACACGTTGTGACCCTTTCTGCACACTGGGGTTAAGAGGTGAGTGTGTGGGCTCCTCTGAGCCTTGCTGTTACATGGGGATTCAGTTGTCTGAAAAAACGCGTTTATTTCGGGCTGAAAAACACGTTTTGAAAAGTGTTCTGTTACTGCCCCATAACTTACATGGGGTTGACCAAACTTGCAGAAACATGTTTATTTCTGCTGAAAAACACGTTTTGACCCTTTCTGCACACTGGGGTTAAGAGCTGAGTGTGTGGGCTCCTCTGAGCCTTGCTGTTACATGGGGATTCAGTTGTCTGAAAAAACGCGTTTATTTCGGGCTGAAAAACACGTTTTGAAAAGTGTTCTGTTACTGCCCCATAACTTACATGGGGTTGACCAAACTTGCAGAAACATGTTTATTTCTGCTGAAAAACACGTTTTGACCCTTTCTGCACACTGGGGTTAAGAGCTGAGTGTGTGGGCTCCTCTGAGCCTTGCTGTTACATGGGGATTCAGTTGTCTGAAAAAACGCGTTTATTTCGGGCTGAAAAACACGTTTTGAAAAGTGTTCTGTTACTGCCCCATAACTTACATGGGGTTGACCAAACTTGCAGAAACATGTCTATTTCTGCTGAAAAACACGTTTTGACTCTTTCTGCACACTGGGGTTAAGAGCTGAGTGTGGGGGCTCTTCTGAGCCTTGCTGTTGCATGGGGATTCAGTTGTCTGAAAAAACGCGTTTATTTCGGGCTGAAAAACACGTTTTGAAAAGTGTTCTGTTACTGCACCATAACTTACATGGGGTTGACCAAACTTGCAGAAACATGTTTATTTCTGCTGAAAAACACGTTTTGACTCTTTCTGCACACTGGGGTTAAGAGCTGAGTGTGTGGGCTCTTCTGAGCCTTGCTGTTGCATGGGGATTCAGTTGTCTGAAAAAACGCGTTTATTTCGGGCTGAAAAACACGTTTTGAAAAGTGTTCTGTTACTGTCCCATAACTTACATGGGGTTGACCAAACTTGCAGAAACATGTTTATTTCTGCTGAAAAACACGTTTTGACTCTCTCTGCACACTGGGGTTAAGAGCTGAGTGTGTGGGCTCTTCTGAGCCTTGCTGTTGCATGGGGATTCAGTTGTCTGAAAAAACGCGTTTATTTCGGGCTTAAAAACACGTTTTGAAAAGTGTTCTGTTACTGTCCCATAACTTACATGGGGTTGACCAAACTTGCAGAAACATGTTTATTTCTGCTGAAAAACACGTTTTGACCCTTTCTGCACACTGGGGTTAAGATCTGAGTGTGTGGGCTCCTCTGAGCCTTGCTGTTACATGGGGATTCAGTTGTCTGAAAAAACGCGTTTATTTCGGGCTGAAAAACACGTTTTGAAAAGTGTTCTGTTACTGCCCCATAACTTACATGGGGTTGACCAAACTTGCAGAAACATGTTTATTTCTGCTGAAAAACACGTTTTGACCCTTTCTGCACACTGGGGTTAAGAGCTGAGTGTGTGGGCTCCTCTGAGCCTTGCTGTTACATGGGGATTCAGTTGTCTGAAAAAACGCGTTTATTTCGGGCTGAAAAACACGTTTTGAAAAGTGTTCTGTTACTGTCCCATAACTTACATGGGGTTGACCAAACTTGCAGAAACATGTTTATTTCTGCTGAAAAACACGTTGTGACCCTTTCTGCACACTGGGGTTAAGAGCTGAGTGTGTGGGCTCCTCTGAGCCTTGCTGTTACATGGGGATTCAGTTGTCTGAAAAAACGCGTTTATTTCGGGCTGAAAAACACGTTTTGAAAAGTGTTCTGTTACTGCCCCATAACTTACATGGGGTTGACCAAACTTGCAGAAACATGTTTATTTCTGCTGAAAAACACGTTTTGACCCTTTCTGCACACTGGGGTTAAGAGCTGAGTGTGTGGGCTCCTCTGAGCCTTGCTGTTACATGGGGATTCAGTTGTCTGAAAAAACGCGTTTATTTCGGGCTGAAAAACACGTTTTGAAAAGTGTTCTGTTACTGTCCCATAACTTACATGGGGTTGACCAAACTTGCAGAAACATGTTTATTTCTGCTGAAAAACACGTTGTGACCCTTTCTGCACACTGGGGTTAAGAGCTGAGTGTGTGGGCTCCTCTGAGCCTTGCTGTTACATGGGGATTCAGTTGTCTGAAAAAACGCGTTTATTTCGGGCTGAAAAACACGTTTTGAAAAGTGTTCTGTTACTGCCCCATAACTTACATGGGGTTGACCAAACTTGCAGAAACATGTTTATTTCTGCTGAAAAACACGTTTTGACCCTTTCTGCACACTGGGGTTAAGAGCTGAGTGTGTGGGCTCCTCTGAGCCTTGCTGTTACATGGGGATTCAGTTGTCTGAAAAAACGCGTTTATTTCGGGCTGAAAAACACATTTTGAAAAGTGTTCTGTTACTGTCCCATAACTTACATGGGGTTGACCAAACTTGCAGAAACATGTTTATTTCTGCTGAAAAACACGTTTTGACCCTTTCTGCACACTGGGGTTAAGAGCTGAGTGTGTGGGCTCCTCTGAGCCTTTCTGTTACATGGGGATTCAGTTGTCTGAAAAAACGCGTTTATTTCGGGCTGAAAAACACGTTTTGAAAAGTGTTCTGTTACTGCCCCATAACTTACATGGGGTTGACCAAACTTGCAGAAAAATGTTTATTTCTGCTGAAAAACACGTTTTGACCCTTTCTGCACACTGGGGTTAAGAACTGAGTGTGTGGGCTCCTCTGAGCCTTGCTGTTACATGGGGATTCAGATGTCTGAAAAAACGCGTTTATTTCGGGCTGAAAAACACGTTTTGAAAAGTGTGCTGTTACTGCCCCATAACTTACATGGGGTTGACCAATCTTGCAGAAACATGTTTATTTCAGCTGAAAAACATGTTTTGACTCTTTCTGCACACTGGGGTTAAGAGCTGAGTGTGTGGGCTCCTCTGAGCCTTGCTGCTGCATGGGGATTCAGTTGTCTGAAAAAACGCGTTTATTTCGGGCTGAAAAACACGTTTTGAAAAGTGTTCTGTTACTGCCCCATAACTTACATGGGGTTGACCAAACTTGCAGAAACATGTTTATTTCTGCTGAAAAACATGTTTTGACCCTTTCTGCACACTGGGGTTAAGATCTGAGTGTGTGGGCTCCTCTGAGCCTTGCTGTTACATGGGGATTCAGTTGTCTGAAAAAACGCGTTTATTTCGGGCTGAAAAACACGTTTTGAAAAGTGTTCTGTTACTGCCCCATAACTTACATGGTGTTGACCAAACTTGCAGAAAAATGTTTATTTCTGCTGAAAAACACGTTTTGACCCTTTCTGCACACTGGGGTTAAGAGCTGAGTGTGTGGGCTCCTCTGAGCCTTGCTGTTACATGGGGATTCAGTTGTCTGAAAAAACGCGTTTATTTCGGGCTGAAAAACACGTTTTGAAAAGTGTTCTGTTACTGTCCCATAACTTACATGGGGTTGACCAAACTTGCAGAAACATGTTTATTTCTGCTGAAAAACACGTTTTGACCCTTTCTGCACACTGGGGTTAAGAGCTGAGTGTGTGGGCTCCTCTGAGCCTTTCTGTTACATGGGGATTCAGTTGTCTGAAAAAACGCGTTTATTTCGGGCTGAAAAACACGTTTTGAAAAGTGTTCTGTTACTGCCCCATAACTTACATGGGGTTGACCAAACTTGCAGAAAAATGTTTATTTCTGCTGAAAAACACGTTTTGACCCTTTCTGCACACTGGGGTTAAGAGCTGAGTGTGTGGGCTCCTCTGAGCCTTGCTGTTACATGGGGATTCAGATGTCTGAAAAAACGCTTTTATTTCGGGCTGAAAAACACGTTTTGAAAAGTGTGCTGTTACTGCCCCATAACTTACATGGGGTTGACCAAACTTGCAGAAACATGTTTATTTCTGCTGAAAAACACGTTTTGACTCTTTCTGCACACTGGGGTTAAGAGCTGAGTGTGTGGGCTCCTCTGAGCCTTGCTGCTGCATGGGGATTCAGTTGTCTGAAAAAACGCGTTTATTTCGGGCTGAAAAACACGTTTTGAAAAGTGTTCTGTTACTGCCCCATAACTTACATGGGGTTGACCAAACTTGCAGAAACATGTTTATTTCTGCTGAAAAACACGTTTTGACCCTTTCTGCACACTGGGGTTAAGAGCTGAGTGTGTGGGCTCCTCTGAGCCTTGCTGTTACATGGGGATTCAGTTGTCTGAAAAAACGCGTTTATTTCGGGCTGAAAAACACGTTTTGAAAAGTGTTCTGTTACTGCCCCATAATTTACATGGGGTTGACCAAACTTGCAGAAACATGTTTATTTCTGCTGAAAAACACGTTTTGACCCTTTCTGCACACTGGGGTTAAGATCTGAGTGTGTGGGCTCCTCTGAGCCTTGCTGTTACATGGGGATTCAGTTGTCTGAAAAAACGCGTTTATTTCGGGCTGAAAAACACGTTTTGAAAAGTGTTCTGTTACTGCCCCATAACTTACATGGGGTTGACCAAACTTGCAGAAACATGTTTGTTTCTGCTGAAAAACACGTTTTGACCCTTTCTGCACACTGGGGTTAAGAGCTGAGTGTGTGGGCTCCTCTGAGCCTTGCTGTTACATGGGGATTCAGTTGTCTGAAAAAACGCGTTTATTTCGGGCTGAAAAACACGTTTTGAAAAGTGTTCTGTTACTGTCCCATAACTTACATGGGGTTGACCAAACTTGCAGAAACATGTTTATTTCTGCTGAAAAACACGTTGTGACCCTTTCTGCACACTGGGGTTAAGAGCTGAGTGTGTGGGCTCCTCTGAGCCTTGCTGTTACATGGGGATTCAGTTGTCTGAAAAAACGCGTTTATTTCGGGCTGAAAAACACGTTTTGAAAAGTGTTCTGTTACTGCCCCATAACTTACATGGGGTTGACCAAACTTGCAGAAACATGTTTATTTCTGCTGAAAAACACGTTTTGACCCTTTCTGCACACTGGGGTTAAGAGCTGAGTGTGTGGGCTCCTCTGAGCCTTGCTGTTACATGGGGATTCAGTTGTCTGAAAAAACGCGTTTATTTCGGGCTGAAAAACACGTTTTGAAAAGTGTTCTGTTACTGTCCCATAACTTACATGGGGTTGACCAAACTTGCAGAAACATGTTTATTTCTGCTGAAAAACACGTTTTGACCCTTTCTGCACACTGGGGTTAAGAGCTGAGTGTGTGGGCTCCTCTGAGCCTTGCTGTTACATGGGGATTCAGTTGTCTGAAAAAACGCGTTTATTTCGGGCTGAAAAACACGTTTTGAAAAGTGTTCTGTTACTGTCCCATAACTTACATGGGGTTGACCAAACTTGCAGAAACATGTTTATTTCTGCTGAAAAACACGTTTTGACCCTTTCTGCACACTGGGGTTAAGAGCTGAGTGTGTGGGCTCCTCTGAGCCTTGCTGTTACATGGGGATTCAGTTGTCTGAAAAAACGCGTTTATTTCGGGCTGAAAAACACGTTTTGAAAAGTGTTCTGTTACTGCCCCATAACTTACATGGGGTTGACCAAACTTGCAGAAAAATGTTTATTTCTGCTGAAAAACACGTTTTGACCCTTTCTGCACACTGGGGTTAAGAGCTGAGTGTGTGGGCTCCTCTGAGCCTTGCTGTTACATGGGGATTCAGATGTCTGAAAAAACGCGTTTATTTCGGGCTGAAAAACACGTTTTGAAAAGTGTTCTGTTACTGCCCCATAATTTACATGGGGTTGACCAAACTTGCAGAAACATGTTTATTTCTGCTGAAAAACACGTTTTGTCCCTTTCTGCACACTGGGGTTAAGATCTGAGTGTGTGGGCTCCTCTGAGCCTTGCTGTTACATGGGGATTCAGTTGTCTGAAAAAACGCGTTTATTTCGGGCTGAAAAACACGTTTTGAAAAGTGTTCTGTTACTGCCCCATAACTTACATGGGGTTGACCAAACTTGCAGAAACATGTTTGTTTCTGCTGAAAAACACGTTTTGACCCTTTCTGCACACTGGGGTTAAGAGCTGAGTGTGTGGGCTCCTCTGAGCCTTGCTGTTACATGGGGATTCAGTTGTCTGAAAAAACGCGTTTATTTCGGGCTGAAAAACACGTTTTGAAAAGTGTTCTGTTACTGTCCCATAACTTACATGGGTTTGACCAAACTTGCAGAAACATGTTTATTTCTGCTGAAAAACACGTTTTGACCCTTTCTGCACACTGGGGTTAAGAGCTGAGTGTGTGGGCTCCTCTGAGCCTTTCTGTTACATGGGGATTCAGTTGTCTGAAAAAACGCGTTTATTTCGGGCTGAAAAACACGTTTTGAAAAGTGTTCTGTTACTGCGCCATAACTTACATGGGGTTGACCAAACTTGCAGAAAAATGTTTATTTCTGCTGAAAAACACGTTTTGACCCTTTCTGCACACTGGGGTTAAGAGCTGAGTGTGTGGGCTCCTCTGAGCCTTGCTGTTACATGGGGATTCAGATGTCTGAAAAAACGCGTTTATTTCGGGCTGAAAAACACGTTTTGAAAAGTGTGCTGTTACTGTCCCATAACTTACATGGGGTTGACCAAACTTGCAGAAACATGTTTATTTCTGCTGAAAAACACGTTTTGACTCTTTCTGCACACTGGGGTTAAGAGCTGAGTGTGTGGGCTCCTCTGAGCCTTGCTGCTGCATGGGGATTCAGTTGTCTGAAAAAACGCGTTTATTTCGGGCTGAAAAACACGTTTTGAAAAGTGTTCTGTTACTGCCCCATAACTTACATGGGGTTGACCAAACTTGCAGAAACATGTTTATTTCTGCTGAAAAACACGTTTTGACCCTTTCTGCACACTGGGGTTAAGAGCTGAGTGTGTGGGCTCCTCTGAGCCTTGCTGTTACATGGGGATTCAGTTGTCTGAAAAAACGCGTTTATTTCGGGCTGAAAAACACGTTTTGAAAAGTGTTCTGTTACTGCCCCATAATTTACATGGGGTTGACCAAACTTGCAGAAACATGTTTATTTCTGCTGAAAAACACGTTTTGACCCTTTCTGCACACTGGGGTTAAGATCTGAGTGTGTGGGCTCCTCTGAGCCTTGCTGTTACATGGGGATTCAGTTGTCTGAAAAAACGCGTTTATTTCGGGCTGAAAAACACGTTTTGAAAAGTGTTCTGTTACTGCCCCATAACTTACATGGGGTTGACCAAACTTGCAGAAACATGTTTATTTCTGCTGAAAAACACGTTTTGACCCTTTCTGCACACTGGGGTTAAGAGCTGAGTGTGTGGGCTCCTCTGAGCCTTGCTGTTACATGGGGATTCAGTTGTCTGAAAAAACGCGTTTATTTCGGGCTGAAAAACACGTTTTGAAAAGTGTTCTGTTACTGTCCCATAACTTACATGGGGTTGACCAAACTTGCAGAAACATGTTTATTTCTGCTGAAAAACACGTTGTGACCCTTTCTGCACACTGGGGTTAAGAGCTGAGTGTGTGGGCTCCTCTGAGCCTTGCTGTTACATGGGGATTCAGTTGTCTGAAAAAACGCGTTTATTTCGGGCTGAAAAACACGTTTTGAAAAGTGTTCTGTTACTGCCCCATAACTTACATGGGGTTGACCAAACTTGCAGAAACATGTTTATTTCTGCTGAAAAACACGTTTTGACCCTTTCTGCACACTGGGGTTAAGAGCTGAGTGTGTGGGCTCCTCTGAGCCTTGCTGTTACATGGGGATTCAGTTGTCTGAAAAAACGCGTTTATTTCGGGCTGAAAAACACGTTTTGAAAAGTGTTCTGTTACTGTCCCATAACTTACATGGGGTTGACCAAACTTGCAGAAACATGTTTATTTCTGCTGAAAAACACGTTGTGACCCTTTCTGCACACTGGGGTTAAGAGCTGAGTGTGTGGGCTCCTCTGAGCCTTGCTGTTACATGGGGATTCAGTTGTCTGAAAAAACGCGTTTATTTCGGGCTGAAAAACACGTTTTGAAAAGTGTTCTGTTACTGCCCCATAACTTACATGGGGTTGACCAAACTTGCAGAAACATGTTTATTTCTGCTGAAAAACACGTTTTGACCCTTTCTGCACACTGGGGTTAAGAGCTGAGTGTGTGGGCTCCTCTGAGCCTTGCTGTTACATGGGGATTCAGTTGTCTGAAAAAACGCGTTTATTTCGGGCTGAAAAACACGTTTTGAAAAGTGTTCTGTTACTGTCCCATAACTTACATGGGGTTGACCAAACTTGCAGAAACATGTTTATTTCTGCTGAAAAACACGTTGTGACCCTTTCTGCACACTGGGGTTAAGAGCTGAGTGTGTGGGCTCCTCTGAGCCTTGCTGTTACATGGGGATTCAGTTGTCTGAAAAAACGCGTTTATTTCGGGCTGAAAAACACGTTTTGAAAAGTGTTCTGTTACTGCCCCATAACTTACATGGTGTTGACCAAACTTGCAGAAACATGTTTATTTCTGCTGAAAAACACGTTTTGACCCTTTCTGCACACTGGGGTTAAGAGCTGAGTGTGTGGGCTCCTCTGAGCCTTGCTGTTACATGGGGATTCAGTTGTCTGAAAAAACGCGTTTATTTCGGGCTGAAAAACACGTTTTGAAAAGTGTTCTGTTACTGTCCCATAACTTACATGGGGTTGACCAAACTTGCAGAAACATGTTTATTTCTGCTGAAAAACACGTTTTGACCCTTTCTGCACACTGGGGTTAAGAGCTGAGTGTGTGGGCTCCTCTGAGCCTTTCTGTTACATGGGGATTCAGTTGTCTGAAAAAACGCGTTTATTTCGGGCTGAAAAACACGTTTTGAAAAGTGTTCTGTTACTGCCCCATAACTTACATGGGGTTGACCAAACTTGCAGAAAAATGTTTATTTCTGCTGAAAAACACGTTTTGACCCTTTCTGCACACTGGGGTTAAGAGCTGAGTGTGTGGGCTCCTCTGAGCCTTGCTGTTACATGGGGATTCAGATGTCTGAAAAAACGCGTTTATTTCGGGCTGAAAAACACGTTTTGAAAAGTGTGCTGTTACTGCCCCATAACTTACATGGGGTTGACCAATCTTGCAGAAACATGTTTATTTCTGCTGAAAAACATGTTTTGACTCTTTCTGCACACTGGGGTTAAGAGCTGAGTGTGTGGGCTCCTCTGAGCCTTGCTGCTGCATGGGGATTCAGTTGTCTGAAAAAACGCGTTTATTTCGGGCTGAAAAACACGTTTTGAAAAGTGTTCTGTTACTGCCCCATAACTTACATGGGGTTGACCAAACTTGCAGAAACATGTTTATTTCTGCTGAAAAACACGTTTTGACCCTTTCTGCACACTGGGGTTAAGAGCTGAGTGTGTGGGCTCCTCTGAGCCTTGCTGTTACATGGGGATTCAGTTGTCTGAAAAAACGCGTTTATTTCGGGCTGAAAAACACGTTTTGAAAAGTGTTCTGTTACTGCCCCATAACTTACATGGGGTTGACCAAACTTGCAGAAACATGTTTATTTCTGCTGAAAAACACGTTTTGACCCTTTCTGCACACTGGGGTTAAGATCTGAGTGTGTGGGCTCCTCTGAGCCTTGCTGTTACATGGGGATTCAGTTGTCTGAAAAAACGCGTTTATTTCGGGCTGAAAAACACGTTTTGAAAAGTGTTCTGTTACTGTCCCATAACTTACATGGGGTTGACCAAACTTGCAGAAACATGTTTATTTCTGCTGAAAAACACGTTTTGACCCTTTCTGCACACTGGGGTTAAGATCTGAGTGTGTGGGCTCCTCTGAGCCTTGCTGTTACATGGGGATTCAGTTGTCTGAAAAAACGCGTTTATTTCGGGCTGAAAAACACGTTTTGAAAAGTGTTCTGTTACTGTCCCATAACTTACATGGGGTTGACCAAACTTGCAGAAAAATGTTTATTTCTGCTGAAAAACACGTTTTGACCCTTTCTGCACACTGGGGTTAAGAGCTGAGTGTGTGGGCTCCTCTGAGCCTTGCTGTTACATGGGGATTCAGATGTCTGAAAAAACGCTTTTATTTCGGGCTGAAAAACACGTTTTGAAAAGTGTGCTGTTACTGCCCCATAACTTACATGGGGTTGACCAAACTTGCAGAAACATGTTTATTTCTGCTGAAAAACACGTTTTGACTCTTTCTGCACACTGGGGTTAAGAGCTGAGTGTGTGGGCTCCTCTGAGCCTTGCTGCTGCATGGGGATTCAGTTGTCTGAAAAAACGCGTTTATTTCGGGCTGAAAAACACGTTTTGAAAAGTGTTCTGTTACTGCCCCATAACTTACATGGGGTTGACCAAACTTGCAGAAACATGTTTATTTCTGCTGAAAAACACGTTTTGACCCTTTCTGCACACTGGGGTTAAGAGCTGAGTGTGTGGGCTCCTCTGAGCCTTGCTGTTACATGGGGATTCAGTTGTCTGAAAAAACGCGTTTATTTCGGGCTGAAAAACACGTTTTGAAAAGTGTTCTGTTACTGCCCCATAATTTACATGGGGTTGACCAAACTTGCAGAAACATGTTTATTTCTGCTGAAAAACACGTTTTGACCCTTTCTGCACACTGGGGTTAAGATCTGAGTGTGTGGGCTCCTCTGAGCCTTGCTGTTACATGGGGATTCAGTTGTCTGAAAAAACGCGTTTATTTCGGGCTGAAAAACACGTTTTGAAAAGTGTTCTGTTACTGCCCCATAACTTACATGGGGTTGACCAAACTTGCAGAAACATGTTTGTTTCTGCTGAAAAACACGTTTTGACCCTTTCTGCACACTGGGGTTAAGAGCTGAGTGTGTGGGCTCCTCTGAGCCTTGCTGTTACATGGGGATTCAGTTGTCTGAAAAAACGCGTTTATTTCGGGCTGAAAAACACGTTTTGAAAAGTGTTCTGTTACTGTCCCATAACTTACATGGGGTTGACCAAACTTGCAGAAACATGTTTATTTCTGCTGAAAAACACGTTGTGACCCTTTCTGCACACTGGGGTTAAGAGCTGAGTGTGTGGGCTCCTCTGAGCCTTGCTGTTACATGGGGATTCAGTTGTCTGAAAAAACGCGTTTATTTCGGGCTGAAAAACACGTTTTGAAAAGTGTTCTGTTACTGCCCCATAACTTACATGGGGTTGACCAAACTTGCAGAAACATGTTTATTTCTGCTGAAAAACACGTTTTGACCCTTTCTGCACACTGGGGTTAAGAGCTGAGTGTGTGGGCTCCTCTGAGCCTTGCTGTTACATGGGGATTCAGTTGTCTGAAAAAACGCGTTTATTTCGGGCTGAAAAACACGTTTTGAAAAGTGTTCTGTTACTGTCCCATAACTTACATGGGGTTGACCAAACTTGCAGAAACATGTTTATTTCTGCTGAAAAACACGTTTTGACCCTTTCTGCACACTGGGGTTAAGAGCTGAGTGTGTGGGCTCCTCTGAGCCTTGCTGTTACATGGGGATTCAGTTGTCTGAAAAAACGCGTTTATTTCGGGCTGAAAAACACGTTTTGAAAAGTGTTCTGTTACTGTCCCATAACTTACATGGGGTTGACCAAACTTGCAGAAACATGTTTATTTCTGCTGAAAAACACGTTTTGACCCTTTCTGCACACTGGGGTTAAGAGCTGAGTGTGTGGGCTCCTCTGAGCCTTGCTGTTACATGGGGATTCAGTTGTCTGAAAAAACGCGTTTATTTCGGGCTGAAAAACACGTTTTGAAAAGTGTTCTGTTACTGCCCCATAACTTACATGGGGTTGACCAAACTTGCAGAAAAATGTTTATTTCTGCTGAAAAACACGTTTTGACCCTTTCTGCACACTGGGGTTAAGAGCTGAGTGTGTGGGCTCCTCTGAGCCTTGCTGTTACATGGGGATTCAGATGTCTGAAAAAACGCGTTTATTTCGGGCTGAAAAACACGTTTTGAAAAGTGTTCTGTTACTGCCCCATAATTTACATGGGGTTGACCAAACTTGCAGAAACATGTTTATTTCTGCTGAAAAACACGTTTTGACCCTTTCTGCACACTGGGGTTAAGATCTGAGTGTGTGGGCTCCTCTGAGCCTTGCTGTTACATGGGGATTCAGTTGTCTGAAAAAACGCGTTTATTTCGGGCTGAAAAACACGTTTTGAAAAGTGTTCTGTTACTGCCCCATAACTTACATGGGGTTGACCAAACTTGCAGAAACATGTTTGTTTCTGCTGAAAAACACGTTTTGACCCTTTCTGCACACTGGGGTTAAAAGCTGAGTGTGTGGGCTCCTCTGAGCCTTGCTGTTACATGGGGATTCAGTTGTCTGAAAAAACGCGTTTATTTCGGGCTGAAAAACACGTTTTGAAAAGTGTTCTGTTACTGTCCCATAACTTACATGGGTTTGACCAAACTTGCAGAAACATGTTTATTTCTGCTGAAAAACACGTTTTGACCCTTTCTGCACACTGGGGTTAAGAGCTGAGTGTGTGGGCTCCTCTGAGCCTTTCTGTTACATGGGGATTCAGTTGTCTGAAAAAACGCGTTTATTTCGGGCTGAAAAACACGTTTTGAAAAGTGTTCTGTTACTGCGCCATAACTTACATGGGGTTGACCAAACTTGCAGAAAAATGTTTATTTCTGCTGAAAAACACGTTTTGACCCTTTCTGCACACTGGGGTTAAGAGCTGAGTGTGTGGGCTCCTCTGAGCCTTGCTGTTACATGGGGATTCAGATGTCTGAAAAAACGCGTTTATTTCGGGCTGAAAAACACGTTTTGAAAAGTGTGCTGTTACTGTCCCATAACTTACATGGGGTTGACCAAACTTGCAGAAACATGTTTATTTCTGCTGAAAAACACGTTTTGACTCTTTCTGCACACTGGGGTTAAGAGCTGAGTGTGTGGGCTCCTCTGAGCCTTGCTGCTGCATGGGGATTCAGTTGTCTGAAAAAACGCGTTTATTTCGGGCTGAAAAACACGTTTTGAAAAGTGTTCTGTTACTGCCCCATAACTTACATGGGGTTGACCAAACTTGCAGAAACATGTTTATTTCTGCTGAAAAACACGTTTTGACCCTTTCTGCACACTGGGGTTAAGAGCTGAGTGTGTGGGCTCCTCTGAGCCTTGCTGTTACATGGGGATTCAGTTGTCTGAAAAAACGCGTTTATTTCGGGCTGAAAAACACGTTTTGAAAAGTGTTCTGTTACTGCCCCATAATTTACATGGGGTTGACCAAACTTGCAGAAACATGTTTATTTCTGCTGAAAAACACGTTTTGACCCTTTCTGCACACTGGGGTTAAGATCTGAGTGTGTGGGCTCCTCTGAGCCTTGCTGTTACATGGGGATTCAGTTGTCTGAAAAAACGCGTTTATTTCGGGCTGAAAAACACGTTTTGAAAAGTGTTCTGTTACTGCCCCATAACTTACATGGGGTTGACCAAACTTGCAGAAACATGTTTATTTCTGCTGAAAAACACGTTTTGACCCTTTCTGCACACTGGGGTTAAGAGCTGAGTGTGTGGGCTCCTCTGAGCCTTGCTGTTACATGGGGATTCAGTTGTCTGAAAAAACGCGTTTATTTCGGGCTGAAAAACACGTTTTGAAAAGTGTTCTGTTACTGTCCCATAACTTACATGGGGTTGACCAAACTTGCAGAAACATGTTTATTTCTGCTGAAAAACACGTTGTGACCCTTTCTGCACACTGGGGTTAAGAGCTGAGTGTGTGGGCTCCTCTGAGCCTTGCTGTTACATGGGGATTCAGTTGTCTGAAAAAACGCGTTTATTTCGGGCTGAAAAACACGTTTTGAAAAGTGTTCTGTTACTGCCCCATAACTTACATGGGGTTGACCAAACTTGCAGAAACATGTTTATTTCTGCTGAAAAACACGTTTTGACCCTTTCTGCACACTGGGGTTAAGAGCTGAGTGTGTGGGCTCCTCTGAGCCTTGCTGTTACATGGGGATTCAGTTGTCTGAAAAAACGCGTTTATTTCGGGCTGAAAAACACGTTTTGAAAAGTGTGCTGTTACTGCCCCATAACTTACATGGGGTTGACCAAACTTGCAGAAACATGTTTATTTCTGCTGAAAAACACGTTTTGACTCTTTCTGCACACTGGGGTTAAGAGCTGAGTGTGTGGGCTCCTCTGAGCCTTGCTGCTGCATGGGGATTCAGATGTCTGAAAAAACGCGTTTATTTCGGGCTGAAAAACACGTTTTGAAAAGTGTGCTGTTACTGCCCCATAACTTACATGGGGTTGACCAAACTTGCAGAAACATGTTTATTTCTGCTGAAAAACACGTTTTGACTCTTTCTGCACACTGGGGTTAAGAGCTGAGTGTGTGGGCTCCTCTGAGCCTTGCTGCTGCATGGGGATTCAGTTGTCTGAAAAAACGCGTTTATTTCGGGCTGAAAAACACGTTTTGAAAAGTGTTCTGTTACTGCCCCATAACTTACATGGGGTTGACCAAACTTGCAGAAACATGTTTATTTCTGCTGAAAAACACGTTTTGACCCTTTCTGCACACTGGGGTTAAGAGCTGAGTGTGTGGGCTCCTCTGAGCCTTGCTGTTACATGGGGATTCAGTTGTCTGAAAAAACGCGTTTATTTCGGGCTGAAAAACACGTTTTGAAAAGTGTTCTGTTACTGCCCCATAATTTACATGGGGTTGACCAAACTTGCAGAAACATGTTTATTTCTGCTGAAAAACACGTTTTGACCCTTTCTGCACACTGGGGTTAAGATCTGAGTGTGTGGGCTCCTCTGAGCCTTGCTGTTACATGGGGATTCAGTTGTCTGAAAAAACGCGTTTATTTCGGGCTGAAAAACACGTTTTGAAAAGTGTTCTGTTACTGCCCCATAACTTACATGGGGTTGACCAAACTTGCAGAAACATGTTTATTTCTGCTGAAAAACACGTTTTGACCCTTTCTGCACACTGGGGTTAAGAGCTGAGTGTGTGGGCTCCTCTGAGCCTTGCTGTTACATGGGGATTCAGTTGTCTGAAAAAACGCGTTTATTTCGGGCTGAAAAACACGTTTTGAAAAGTGTTCTGTTACTGTCCCATAACTTACATGGGGTTGACCAAACTTGCAGAAACATGTTTATTTCTGCTGAAAAACACGTTTTGACCCTTTCTGCACACTGGGGTTAAGAGCTGAGTGTGTGGGCTCCTCTGAGCCTTGCTGTTACATGGGGATTCAGTTGTCTGAAAAAACGCGTTTATTTCGGGCTGAAAAACACGTTTTGAAAAGTGTTCTGTTACTGCCCCATAACTTACATGGGGTTGACCAAACTTGCAGAAACATGTTTATTTCTGCTGAAAAACACGTTTTGACCCTTTCTGCACACTGGGGTTAAGAGCTGAGTGTGTGGGCTCCTCTGAGCCTTGCTGTTACATGGGGATTCAGTTGTCTGAAAAAACGCGTTTATTTCGGGCTGAAAAACACGTTTTGAAAAGTGTGCTGTTACTGCCCCATAACTTACATGGGGTTGACCAAACTTGCAGAAACATGTTTATTTCTGCTGAAAAACACGTTTTGACCCTTTCTGCACACTGGGGTTAAGAGCTGAGTGTGTGGGCTCCTCTGAGCCTTGCTGTTACATGGGGATTCAGTTGTCTGAAAAAACGCGTTTATTTCGGGCTGAAAAACACGTTTTGAAAAGTGTTCTGTTACTGTCCCATAACTTACATGGGGTTGACCAAACTTGCAGAAACATGTTTATTTCTGCTGAAAAACACGTTGTGACCCTTTCTGCACACTGGGGTTAAGAGCTGAGTGTGTGGGCTCCTCTGAGCCTTGCTGTTACATGGGGATTCAGTTGTCTGAAAAAACGCGTTTATTTCGGGCTGAAAAACACGTTTTGAAAAGTGTTCTGTTACTGTCCCATAACTTACATGGGGTTGACCAAACTTGCAGAAACATGTTTATTTCTGCTGAAAAACACGTTGTGACCCTTTCTGCACACTGGGGTTAAGAGCTGAGTGTGTGGGCTCCTCTGAGCCTTGCTGTTACATGGGGATTCAGTTGTCTGAAAAAACGCGTTTATTTCGGGCTGAAAAACACGTTTTGAAAAGTGTTCTGTTACTGCCCCATAACTTACATGGGGTTGACCAAACTTGCAGAAACATGTTTATTTCTGCTGAAAAACACGTTTTGACCCTTTCTGCACACTGGGGTTAAGAGCTGAGTGTGTGGGCTCCTCTGAGCCTTGCTGTTACATGGGGATTCAGTTGTCTGAAAAAACGCGTTTATTTCGGGCTGAAAAACACGTTTTGAAAAGTGTTCTGTTACTGTCCCATAACTTACATGGGGTTGACCAAACTTGCAGAAACATGTTTATTTCTGCTGAAAAACACGTTTTGACCCTTTCTGCACACTGGGGTTAAGAGCTGAGTGTGTGGGCTCCTCTGAGCCTTTCTGTTACATGGGGATTCAGTTGTCTGAAAAAACGCGTTTATTTCGGGCTGAAAAACACGTTTTGAAAAGTGTGCTGTTACTGCCCCATAACTTACATGGGGTTGACCAAACTTGCAGAAACATGTTTATTTCTGCTGAAAAACACGTTTTGACTCTTTCTGCACACTGGGGTTAAGAGCTGAGTGTGTGGGCTCCTCTGAGCCTTGCTGCTGCATGGGGATTCAGATGTCTGAAAAAACGCGTTTATTTCGGGCTGAAAAACACGTTTTGAAAAGTGTGCTGTTACTGCCCCATAACTTACATGGGGTTGACCAAACTTGCAGAAACATGTTTATTTCTGCTGAAAAACACGTTTTGACTCTTTCTGCACACTGGGGTTAAGAGCTGAGTGTGTGGGCTCCTCTGAGCCTTGCTGCTGCATGGGGATTCAGTTGTCTGAAAAAACGCGTTTATTTCGGGCTGAAAAACACGTTTTGAAAAGTGTTCTGTTACTGCCCCATAACTTACATGGGGTTGACCAAACTTGCAGAAACATGTTTATTTCTGCTGAAAAACACGTTTTGACCCTTTCTGCACACTGGGGTTAAGAGCTGAGTGTGTGGGCTCCTCTGAGCCTTGCTGTTACATGGGGATTCAGTTGTCTGAAAAAACGCGTTTATTTCGGGCTGAAAAACACGTTTTGAAAAGTGTTCTGTTACTGCCCCATAATTTACATGGGGTTGACCAAACTTGCAGAAACATGTTTATTTCTGCTGAAAAACACGTTTTGACCCTTTCTGCACACTGGGGTTAAGATCTGAGTGTGTGGGCTCCTCTGAGCCTTGCTGTTACATGGGGATTCAGTTGTCTGAAAAAACGCGTTTATTTCGGGCTGAAAAACACGTTTTGAAAAGTGTTCTGTTACTGCCCCATAACTTACATGGGGTTGACCAAACTTGCAGAAACATGTTTATTTCTGCTGTAAAACACGTTTTGACCCTTTCTGCACACTGGGGTTAAGAGCTGAGTGTGTGGGCTCCTCTGAGCCTTGCTGTTACATGGGGATTCAGTTGTTTGAAAAAACGCGTTTATTTCGTGCTGAAAAACACGTTTTGAAAAGTGTTCTGTTACTGCCCCATAACTTACATGGGGTTGACCAAACTTGCAGAAACATGTTTATTTCTGCTGAAAAACACGTTTTGACCCTTTCTGCACACTGGGGTTAAGAGCTGAGTGTGTGGGCTCCTCTGAGCCTTGCTGTTACATGGGGATTCAGTTGTCTGAAAAAACGCGTTTATTTCGGGCTGAAAAACACGTTTTGAAAAGTGTTCTGTTACTGCCCCATAACTTACATGGGGTTGACCAAACTTGCAGAAACATGTTTATTTCTGCTGAAAAACACGTTTTGACCCTTTCTGCACACTGGGGTTAAGAGCTGAGTGTGTGGGCTCCTCTGAGCCTTGCTGTTACATGGGGATTCAGTTGTCTGAAAAAACGCGTTTATTTCGGGCTGAAAAACACGTTTTGAAAAGTGTTCTGTTACTGTCCCATAACTTACATGGGGTTGACCAAACTTGCAGAAACATGTTTATTTCTGCTGAAAAACACGTTTTGACCCTTTCTGCACACTGGGGTTAAGAGCTGAGTGTGTGGGCTCCTCTGAGCCTTGCTGTTACATGGGGATTCAGATGTCTGAAAAAACGCGTTTATTTCGGGCTGAAAAACACGTTTTGAAAAGTGTGCTGTTACTGTCCCATAACTTACATGGGGTTGACCAAACTTGCAGAAACATGTTTATTTCTGCTGAAAAACACGTTTTGACTCTTTCTGCACACTGGGGTTAAGAGCTGAGTGTGTGGGCTCCTCTGAGCCTTGCTGCTGCATGGGGATTCAGTTGTCTGAAAAAACGCGTTTATTTCGGGCTGAAAAACACGTTTTGAAAAGTGTTCTGTTACTGCCCCATAACTTACATGGGGTTGACCAAACTTGCAGAAACATGTTTATTTCTGCTGAAAAACACGTTTTGACCCTTTCTGCACACTGGGGTTAAGAGCTGAGTGTGTGGGCTCCTCTGAGCCTTGCTGTTACATGGGGATTCAGTTGTCTGAAAAAACGCGTTTATTTCGGGCTGAAAAACACGTTTTGAAAAGTGTTCTGTTACTGCCCCATAATTTACATGGGGTTGACCAAACTTGCAGAAACATGTTTATTTCTGCTGAAAAACACGTTTTGACCCTTTCTGCACACTGGGGTTAAGATCTGAGTGTGTGGGCTCCTCTGAGCCTTGCTGTTACATGGGGATTCAGTTGTCTGAAAAAACGCGTTTATTTCGGGCTGAAAAACACGTTTTGAAAAGTGTTCTGTTACTGCCCCATAACTTACATGGGGTTGACCAAACTTGCAGAAACATGTTTATTTCTGCTGAAAAACACGTTTTGACCCTTTCTGCACACTGGGGTTAAGAGCTGAGTGTGTGGGCTCCTCTGAGCCTTGCTGTTACATGGGGATTCAGTTGTCTGAAAAAACGCGTTTATTTCGGGCTGAAAAACACGTTTTGAAAAGTGTTCTGTTACTGTCCCATAACTTACATGGGGTTGACCAAACTTGCAGAAACATGTTTATTTCTGCTGAAAAACACGTTGTGACCCTTTCTGCACACTGGGGTTAAGAGCTGAGTGTGTGGGCTCCTCTGAGCCTTGCTGTTACATGGGGATTCAGTTGTCTGAAAAAACGCGTTTATTTCGGGCTGAAAAACACGTTTTGAAAAGTGTTCTGTTACTGCCCCATAACTTACATGGGGTTGACCAAACTTGCAGAAACATGTTTATTTCTGCTGAAAAACACGTTTTGACCCTTTCTGCACACTGGGGTTAAGAGCTGAGTGTGTGGGCTCCTCTGAGCCTTGCTGTTACATGGGGATTCAGTTGTCTGAAAAAACGCGTTTATTTCGGGCTGAAAAACACGTTTTGAAAAGTGTGCTGTTACTGCCCCATAACTTACATGGGGTTGACCAAACTTGCAGAAACATGTTTATTTCTGCTGAAAAACACGTTTTGACTCTTTCTGCACACTGGGGTTAAGAGCTGAGTGTGTGGGCTCCTCTGAGCCTTGCTGCTGCATGGGGATTCAGATGTCTGAAAAAACGCGTTTATTTCGGGCTGAAAAACACGTTTTGAAAAGTGTGCTGTTACTGCCCCATAACTTACATGGGGTTGACCAAACTTGCAGAAACATGTTTATTTCTGCTGAAAAACACGTTTTGACTCTTTCTGCACACTGGGGTTAAGAGCTGAGTGTGTGGGCTCCTCTGAGCCTTGCTGCTGCATGGGGATTCAGTTGTCTGAAAAAACGCGTTTATTTCGGGCTGAAAAACACGTTTTGAAAAGTGTTCTGTTACTGCCCCATAACTTACATGGGGTTGACCAAACTTGCAGAAACATGTTTATTTCTGCTGAAAAACACGTTTTGACCCTTTCTGCACACTGGGGTTAAGAGCTGAGTGTGTGGGCTCCTCTGAGCCTTGCTGTTACATGGGGATTCAGTTGTCTGAAAAAACGCGTTTATTTCGGGCTGAAAAACACGTTTTGAAAAGTGTTCTGTTACTGCCCCATAATTTACATGGGGTTGACCAAACTTGCAGAAACATGTTTATTTCTGCTGAAAAACACGTTTTGACCCTTTCTGCACACTGGGGTTAAGATCTGAGTGTGTGGGCTCCTCTGAGCCTTGCTGTTACATGGGGATTCAGTTGTCTGAAAAAACGCGTTTATTTCGGGCTGAAAAACACGTTTTGAAAAGTGTTCTGTTACTGCCCCATAACTTACATGGGGTTGACCAAACTTGCAGAAACATGTTTATTTCTGCTGAAAAACACGTTTTGACCCTTTCTGCACACTGGGGTTAAGAGCTGAGTGTGTGGGCTCCTCTGAGCCTTGCTGTTACATGGGGATTCAGTTGTCTGAAAAAACGCGTTTATTTCGGGCTGAAAAACACGTTTTGAAAAGTGTTCTGTTACTGTCCCATAACTTACATGGGGTTGACCAAACTTGCAGAAACATGTTTATTTCTGCTGAAAAACACGTTTTGACCCTTTCTGCACACTGGGGTTAAGAGCTGAGTGTGTGGGCTCCTCTGAGCCTTGCTGTTACATGGGGATTCAGTTGTCTGAAAAAACGCGTTTATTTCGGGCTGAAAAACACGTTTTGAAAAGTGTTCTGTTACTGCCCCATAACTTACATGGGGTTGACCAAACTTGCAGAAACATGTTTATTTCTGCTGAAAAACACGTTTTGACCCTTTCTGCACACTGGGGTTAAGAGCTGAGTGTGTGGGCTCCTCTGAGCCTTGCTGTTACATGGGGATTCAGTTGTCTGAAAAAACGCGTTTATTTCGGGCTGAAAAACACGTTTTGAAAAGTGTTCTGTTACTGTCCCATAACTTACATGGGGTTGACCAAACTTGCAGAAACATGTTTATTTCTGCTGAAAAACACGTTGTGACCCTTTCTGCACACTGGGGTTAAGAGCTGAGTGTGTGGGCTCCTCTGAGCCTTGCTGTTACATGGGGATTCAGTTGTCTGAAAAAACGCGTTTATTTCGGGCTGAAAAACACGTTTTGAAAAGTGTGCTGTTACTGCCCCATAACTTACATGGGGTTGACCAAACTTGCAGAAACATGTTTATTTCTGCTGAAAAACACGTTTTGACCCTTTCTGCACACTGGGGTTAAGAGCTGAGTGTGTGGGCTCCTCTGAGCCTTGCTGTTACATGGGGATTCAGTTGTCTGAAAAAACGCGTTTATTTCGGGCTGAAAAACACGTTTTGAAAAGTGTTCTGTTACTGTCCCATAACTTACATGGGGTTGACCAAACTTGCAGAAACATGTTTATTTCTGCTGAAAAACACGTTGTGACCCTTTCTGCACACTGGGGTTAAGAGCTGAGTGTGTGGGCTCCTCTGAGCCTTGCTGTTACATGGGGATTCAGTTGTCTGAAAAAACGCGTTTATTTCGGGCTGAAAAACACGTTTTGAAAAGTGTTCTGTTACTGTCCCATAACTTACATGGGGTTGACCAAACTTGCAGAAACATGTTTATTTCTGCTGAAAAACACGTTGTGACCCTTTCTGCACACTGGGGTTAAGAGCTGAGTGTGTGGGCTCCTCTGAGCCTTGCTGTTACATGGGGATTCAGTTGTCTGAAAAAACGCGTTTATTTCGGGCTGAAAAACACGTTTTGAAAAGTGTTCTGTTACTGCCCCATAACTTACATGGGGTTGACCAAACTTGCAGAAACATGTTTATTTCTGCTGAAAAACACGTTTTGACCCTTTCTGCACACTGGGGTTAAGAGCTGAGTGTGTGGGCTCCTCTGAGCCTTGCTGTTACATGGGGATTCAGTTGTCTGAAAAAACGCGTTTATTTCGGGCTGAAAAACACGTTTTGAAAAGTGTTCTGTTACTGTCCCATAACTTACATGGGGTTGACCAAACTTGCAGAAACATGTTTATTTCTGCTGAAAAACACGTTTTGACCCTTTCTGCACACTGGGGTTAAGAGCTGAGTGTGTGGGCTCCTCTGAGCCTTTCTGTTACATGGGGATTCAGTTGTCTGAAAAAACGCGTTTATTTCGGGCTGAAAAACACGTTTTGAAAAGTGTGCTGTTACTGCCCCATAACTTACATGGGGTTGACCAAACTTGCAGAAACATGTTTATTTCTGCTGAAAAACACGTTTTGACTCTTTCTGCACACTGGGGTTAAGAGCTGAGTGTGTGGGCTCCTCTGAGCCTTGCTGCTGCATGGGGATTCAGATGTCTGAAAAAACGCGTTTATTTCGGGCTGAAAAACACGTTTTGAAAAGTGTTCTGTTACTGCCCCATAACTTACATGGGGTTGACCAAACTTGCAGAAACATGTTTATTTCTGCTGAAAAACACGTTTTGACCCTTTCTGCACACTGGGGTTAAGAGCTGAGTGTGTGGGCTCCTCTGAGCCTTGCTGTTACATGGGGATTCAGTTGTCTGAAAAAACGCGTTTATTTCGGGCTGAAAAACACGTTTTGAAAAGTGTTCTGTTACTGCCCCATAATTTACATGGGGTTGACCAAACTTGCAGAAACATGTTTATTTCTGCTGAAAAACACGTTTTGACCCTTTCTGCACACTGGGGTTAAGATCTGAGTGTGTGGGCTCCTCTGAGCCTTGCTGTTACATGGGGATTCAGTTGTCTGAAAAAACGCGTTTATTTCGGGCTGAAAAACACGTTTTGAAAAGTGTTCTGTTACTGCCCCATAACTTACATGGGGTTGACCAAACTTGCAGAAACATGTTTATTTCTGCTGTAAAACACGTTTTGACCCTTTCTGCACACTGGGGTTAAGAGCTGAGTGTGTGGGCTCCTCTGAGCCTTGCTGTTACATGGGGATTCAGTTGTTTGAAAAAACGCGTTTATTTCGTGCTGAAAAACACGTTTTGAAAAGTGTTCTGTTACTGCCCCATAACTTACATGGGGTTGACCAAACTTGCAGAAACATGTTTATTTCTGCTGAAAAACACGTTTTGACCCTTTCTGCACACTGGGGTTAAGAGCTGAGTGTGTGGGCTCCTCTGAGCCTTGCTGTTACATGGGGATTCAGTTGTCTGAAAAAACGCGTTTATTTCGGGCTGAAAAACACGTTTTGAAAAGTGTTCTGTTACTGCCCCATAACTTACATGGGGTTGACCAAACTTGCAGAAACATGTTTATTTCTGCTGAAAAACACGTTTTGACCCTTTCTGCACACTGGGGTTAAGAGCTGAGTGTGTGGGCTCCTCTGAGCCTTGCTGTTACATGGGGATTCAGTTGTCTGAAAAAACGCGTTTATTTCGGGCTGAAAAACACGTTTTGAAAAGTGTTCTGTTACTGTCCCATAACTTACATGGGGTTGACCAAACTTGCAGAAACATGTTTATTTCTGCTGAAAAACACGTTTTGACCCTTTCTGCACACTGGGGTTAAGAGCTGAGTGTGTGGGCTCCTCTGAGCCTTGCTGTTACATGGGGATTCAGTTGTCTGAAAAAACGCGTTTATTTCGGGCTGAAAAACACGTTTTGAAAAGTGTTCTGTTACTGCCCCATAACTTACATGGGGTTGACCAAACTTGCAGAAAAATGTTTATTTCTGCTGAAAAACACGTTTTGACCCTTTCTGCACACTGGGGTTAAGAGCTGAGTGTGTGGGCTCCTCTGAGCCTTGCTGTTACATGGGGATTCAGTTGTCTGAAAAAACGCGTTTATTTCGGGCTGAAAAACACGTTTTGAAAAGTGTTCTGTTACTGCCCCATAACTTACATGGGGTTGACCAAACTTGGAGAAACATGTTTATTTCTGCTGAAAAACACGTTTTGACCCTTTCTGCACACTGGGGTTAAGAGCTGAGTGTGTGGGCTCCTCTGAGCCTTGCTGTTACATGGGGATTCAGTTGTCTGAAAAAACGCGTTTATTTCGGGCTGAAAAACACGTTTTGAAAAGTGTTCTGTTACTGTCCCATAACTTACATGGGGTTGACCAAACTTGCAGAAACATGTTTATTTCTGCTGAAAAACACGTTTTGACCCTTTCTGCACACTGGGGTTAAGAGCTGAGTGTGTGGGCTCCTCTGAGCCTTGCTGTTACATGGGGATTCAGTTGTCTGAAAAAACGCGTTTATTTCGGGCTGAAAAACACGTTTTGAAAAGTGTTCTGTTACTGCCCCATAACTTACATGGGGTTGACCAAACTTGCAGAAAAATGTTTATTTCTGCTGAAAAACACGTTTTGACCCTTTCTGCACACTGGGGTTAAGAGCTGAGTGTGTGGGCTCCTCTGAGCCTTGCTGTTACATGGGGATTCAGATGTCTGAAAAAACGCGTTTATTTCGGGCTGAAAAACACGTTTTGAAAAGTGTGCTGTTACTGCCCCATAACTTACATGGGGTTGACCAATCTTGCAGAAACATGTTTATTTCTGCTGAAAAACATGTTTTGACTCTTTCTGCACACTGGGGTTAAGAGCTGAGTGTGTGGGCTCCTCTGAGCCTTGCTGCTGCATGGGGATTCAGTTGTCTGAAAAAACGCGTTTATTTCGGGCTGAAAAACACGTTTTGAAAAGTGTTCTGTTACTGCCCCATAACTTACATGGGGTTGACCAAACTTGCAGAAACATGTTTATTTCTGCTGAAAAACATGTTTTGACTCTCTCTGCACACTGGGGTTAAGAGCTGAGTGTGTGGGCTCCTCTGAGCCTTGCTGCTGCATGGGGATTCAGTTGTCTGAAAAAACGCGTTTATTTCGGGCTGAAAAACACGTTTTGAAAAGTGTTCTGTTACTGCCCCATAACTTACATGGGGTTGACCAAACTTGCAGAAACATGTTTATTTCTGCTGAAAAACACGTTTTGACTCTCTCTGCACACTGGGGTTAAGAGCTGAGTGTGTGGGCTCCTCTGAGCCTTGCTGTTACATGGGGATTCAGTTGTCTGAAAAAACGCGTTTATTTCGGGCTGAAAAACACGTTTTGAAAAGTGTTCTGTTACTGCCCCATAACTTACATGGGGTTGACCAAACTTGCAGAAACATGTTTATTTCTGCTGAAAAACACGTTTTGACCCTTTCTGCACACTGGGGTTAAGATCTGAGTGTGTGGGCTCCTCTGAGCCTTGCTGTTACATGGGGATTCAGTTGTCTGAAAAAACGCGTTTATTTCGGGCTGAAAAACACGTTTTGAAAAGTGTTCTGTTACTGTCCCATAACTTACATGGGGTTGACCAAACTTGCAGAAACATGTTTATTTCTGCTGAAAAACACGTTTTGACCCTTTCTGCACACTGGGGTTAAGATCTGAGTGTGTGGGCTCCTCTGAGCCTTGCTGTTACATGGGGATTCAGTTGTCTGAAAAAACGCGTTTATTTCGGGCTGAAAAACACGTTTTGAAAAGTGTTCTGTTACTGCCCCATAACTTACATGGTGTTGACCAAACTTGCAGAAAAATGTTTATTTCTGCTGAAAAACTCGTTTTGACCCTTTCTGCACACTGGGGTTAAGAGCTGAGTGTGTGGGCTCCTCTGAGCCTTGCTGTTACATGGGGATTCAGTTGTCTGAAAAAACGCGTTTATTTCGGGCTGAAAAACACGTTTTGAAAAGTGTTCTGTTACTGCCCCATAATTTACATGGGGTTGACCAAACTTGCAGAAACATGTTTATTTCTGCTGAAAAACACGTTTTGACCCTTTCTGCACACTGGGGTTAAGATCTGAGTGTGTGGGCTCCTCTGAGCCTTGCTGTTACATGGGGATTCAGTTGTCTGAAAAAACGCGTTTATTTCGGGCTGAAAAACACGTTTTGAAAAGTGTTCTGTTACTGCCCCATAACTTACATGGGGTTGACCAAACTTGCAGAAACATGTTTATTTCTGCTGAAAAACACGTTTTGACCCTTTCTGCACACTGGGGTTAAGAGCTGAGTGTGTGGGCTCCTCTGAGCCTTGCTGTTACATGGGGATTCAGTTGTTTGAAAAAACGCGTTTATTTCGTGCTGAAAAACACGTTTTGAAAAGTGTTCTGTTACTGCCCCATAACTTACATGGGGTTGACCAAACTTGCAGAAACATGTTTATTTCTGCTGAAAAACACGTTTTGACCCTTTCTGCACACTGGGGTTAAGAGCTGAGTGTGTGGGCTCCTCTGAGCCTTGCTGTTACATGGGGATTCAGTTGTCTGAAAAAACGCGTTTATTTCGGGCTGAAAAACACGTTTTGAAAAGTGTTCTGTTACTGCCCCATAACTTACATGGGGTTGACCAAACTTGCAGAAACATGTTTATTTCTGCTGAAAAACACGTTTTGACCCTTTCTGCACACTGGGGTTAAGATCTGAGTGTGTGGGCTCCTCTGAGCCTTGCTGTTACATGGGGATTCAGTTGTCTGAAAAAACGCGTTTATTTCGGGCTGAAAAACACGTTTTGAAAAGTGTTCTGTTACTGCCCCATAACTTACATGGGGTTGACCAAACTTGCAGAAACATGTTTATTTCTGCTGTAAAACACGTTTTGACCCTTTCTGCACACTGGGGTTAAGAGCTGAGTGTGTGGGCTCCTCTGAGCCTTGCTGTTACATGGGGATTCAGTTGTTTGAAAAAACGCGTTTATTTCGTGCTGAAAAACACGTTTTGAAAAGTGTTCTGTTACTGCCCCATAACTTACATGGGGTTGACCAAACTTGCAGAAACATGTTTATTTCTGCTGAAAAACACGTTTTGACCCTTTCTGCACACTGGGGTTAAGAGCTGAGTGTGTGGGCTCCTCTGAGCCTTGCTGTTACATGGGGATTCAGTTGTCTGAAAAAACGCGTTTATTTCGGGCTGAAAAACACGTTTTGAAAAGTGTTCTGTTACTGCCCCATAACTTACATGGGGTTGACCAAACTTGCAGAAACATGTTTATTTCTGCTGAAAAACACGTTTTGACCCTTTCTGCACACTGGGGTTAAGAGCTGAGTGTGTGGGCTCCTCTGAGCCTTGCTGTTACATGGGGATTCAGTTGTCTGAAAAAACGCGTTTATTTCGGGCTGAAAAACACGTTTTGAAAAGTGTTCTGTTACTGTCCCATAACTTACATGGGGTTGACCAAACTTGCAGAAACATGTTTATTTCTGCTGAAAAACACGTTTTGACCCTTTCTGCACACTGGGGTTAAGAGCTGAGTGTGTGGGCTCCTCTGAGCCTTGCTGTTACATGGGGATTCAGTTGTCTGAAAAAACGCGTTTATTTCGGGCTGAAAAACACGTTTTGAAAAGTGTTCTGTTACTGCCCCATAACTTACATGGGGTTGACCAAACTTGCAGAAAAATGTTTATTTCTGCTGAAAAACACGTTTTGACCCTTTCTGCACACTGGGGTTAAGAGCTGAGTGTGTGGGCTCCTCTGAGCCTTGCTGTTACATGGGGATTCAGTTGTCTGAAAAAACGCGTTTATTTCGGGCTGAAAAACACGTTTTGAAAAGTGTTCTGTTACTGCCCCATAACTTACATGGGGTTGACCAAACTTGGAGAAACATGTTTATTTCTGCTGAAAAACACGTTTTGACCCTTTCTGCACACTGGGGTTAAGAGCTGAGTGTGTGGGCTCCTCTGAGCCTTGCTGTTACATGGGGATTCAGTTGTCTGAAAAAACGCGTTTATTTCGGGCTGAAAAACACGTTTTGAAAAGTGTTCTGTTACTGTCCCATAACTTACATGGGGTTGACCAAACTTGCAGAAACATGTTTATTTCTGCTGAAAAACACGTTTTGACCCTTTCTGCACACTGGGGTTAAGAGCTGAGTGTGTGGGCTCCTCTGAGCCTTGCTGTTACATGGGGATTCAGTTGTCTGAAAAAACGCGTTTATTTCGGGCTGAAAAACACGTTTTGAAAAGTGTTCTGTTACTGTCCCATAACTTACATGGGGTTGACCAAACTTGCAGAAACATGTTTATTTCTGCTGAAAAACACGTTTTGACCCTTTCTGCACACTGGGGTTAAGAGCTGAGTGTGTGGGCTCCTCTGAGCCTTGCTGTTACATGGGGATTCAGTTGTCTGAAAAAACGCGTTTATTTCGGGCTGAAAAACACGTTTTGAAAAGTGTTCTGTTACTGCCCCATAACTTACATGGGGTTGACCAAACTTGCAGAAAAATGTTTATTTCTGCTGAAAAACACGTTTTGACCCTTTCTGCACACTGGGGTTAAGAGCTGAGTGTGTGGGCTCCTCTGAGCCTTGCTGTTACATGGGGATTCAGTTGTCTGAAAAAACGCGTTTATTTCGGGCTGAAAAACACGTTTTGAAAAGTGTTCTGTTACTGCCCCATAACTTACATGGGGTTGACCAAACTTGGAGAAACATGTTTATTTCTGCTGAAAAACACGTTTTGACCCTTTCTGCACACTGGGGTTAAGAGCTGAGTGTGTGGGCTCCTCTGAGCCTTGCTGTTACATGGGGATTCAGTTGTCTGAAAAAACGCGTTTATTTCGGGCTGAAAAACACGTTTTGAAAAGTGTTCTGTTACTGTCCCATAACTTACATGGGGTTGACCAAACTTGCAGAAACATGTTTATTTCTGCTGAAAAACACGTTTTGACCCTTTCTGCACACTGGGGTTAAGAGCTGAGTGTGTGGGCTCCTCTGAGCCTTGCTGTTACATGGGGATTCAGTTGTCTGAAAAAACGCGTTTATTTCGGGCTGAAAAACACGTTTTGAAAAGTGTTCTGTTACTGCCCCATAACTTACATGGGGTTGACCAAACTTGCAGAAAAATGTTTATTTCTGCTGAAAAACACGTTTTGACCCTTTCTGCACACTGGGGTTAAGAGCTGAGTGTGTGGGCTCCTCTGAGCCTTGCTGTTACATGGGGATTCAGATGTCTGAAAAAACGCGTTTATTTCGGGCTGAAAAACACGTTTTGAAAAGTGTGCTGTTACTGCCCCATAACTTACATGGGGTTGACCAATCTTGCAGAAACATGTTTATTTCTGCTGAAAAACATGTTTTGACTCTTTCTGCACACTGGGGTTAAGAGCTGAGTGTGTGGGCTCCTCTGAGCCTTGCTGCTGCATGGGGATTCAGTTGTCTGAAAAAACGCGTTTATTTCGGGCTGAAAAACACGTTTTGAAAAGTGTTCTGTTACTGCCCCATAACTTACATGGGGTTGACCAAACTTGCAGAAACATGTTTATTTCTGCTGAAAAACACGTTTTGACTCTCTCTGCACACTGGGGTTAAGAGCTGAGTGTGTGGGCTCCTCTGAGCCTTGCTGTTACATGGGGATTCAGTTGTCTGAAAAAACGCGTTTATTTCGGGCTGAAAAACACGTTTTGAAAAGTGTTCTGTTACTGCCCCATAACTTACATGGGGTTGACCAAACTTGCAGAAACATGTTTATTTCTGCTGAAAAACACGTTTTGACCCTTTCTGCACACTGGGGTTAAGATCTGAGTGTGTGGGCTCCTCTGAGCCTTGCTGTTACATGGGGATTCAGTTGTCTGAAAAAACGCGTTTATTTCGGGCTGAAAAACACGTTTTGAAAAGTGTTCTGTTACTGCCCCATAACTTACATGGTGTTGACCAAACTTGCAGAAAAATGTTTATTTCTGCTGAAAAACTCGTTTTGACCCTTTCTGCACACTGGGGTTAAGAGCTGAGTGTGTGGGCTCCTCTGAGCCTTGCTGTTACATGGGGATTCAGTTGTCTGAAAAAACGCGTTTATTTCGGGCTGAAAAACACGTTTTGAAAAGTGTTCTGTTACTGCCCCATAATTTACATGGGGTTGACCAAACTTGCAGAAACATGTTTATTTCTGCTGAAAAACACGTTTTGACCCTTTCTGCACACTGGGGTTAAGATCTGAGTGTGTGGGCTCCTCTGAGCCTTGCTGTTACATGGGGATTCAGTTGTCTGAAAAAACGCGTTTATTTCGGGCTGAAAAACACGTTTTGAAAAGTGTTCTGTTACTGCCCCATAACTTACATGGGGTTGACCAAACTTGCAGAAACATGTTTATTTCTGCTGAAAAACACGTTTTGACCCTTTCTGCACACTGGGGTTAAGAGCTGAGTGTGTGGGCTCCTCTGAGCCTTGCTGTTACATGGGGATTCAGTTGTTTGAAAAAACGCGTTTATTTCGTGCTGAAAAACACGTTTTGAAAAGTGTTCTGTTACTGCCCCATAACTTACATGGGGTTGACCAAACTTGCAGAAACATGTTTATTTCTGCTGAAAAACACGTTTTGACCCTTTCTGCACACTGGGGTTAAGAGCTGAGTGTGTGGGCTCCTCTGAGCCTTGCTGTTACATGGGGATTCAGTTGTCTGAAAAAACGCGTTTATTTCGGGCTGAAAAACACGTTTTGAAAAGTGTTCTGTTACTGCCCCATAACTTACATGGGGTTGACCAAACTTGCAGAAACATGTTTATTTCTGCTGAAAAACACGTTTTGACCCTTTCTGCACACTGGGGTTAAGAGCTGAGTGTGTGGGCTCCTCTGAGCCTTGCTGTTACATGGGGATTCAGTTGTCTGAAAAAACGCGTTTATTTCGGGCTGAAAAACACGTTTTGAAAAGTGTTCTGTTACTGTCCCATAACTTACATGGGGTTGACCAAACTTGCAGAAACATGTTTATTTCTGCTGAAAAACACGTTTTGACCCTTTCTGCACACTGGGGTTAAGAGCTGAGTGTGTGGGCTCCTCTGAGCCTTGCTGTTACATGGGGATTCAGTTGTCTGAAAAAACGCGTTTATTTCGGGCTGAAAAACACGTTTTGAAAAGTGTTCTGTTACTGCCCCATAACTTACATGGGGTTGACCAAACTTGCAGAAAAATGTTTATTTCTGCTGAAAAACACGTTTTGACCCTTTCTGCACACTGGGGTTAAGAGCTGAGTGTGTGGGCTCCTCTGAGCCTTGCTGTTACATGGGGATTCAGTTGTCTGAAAAAACGCGTTTATTTCGGGCTGAAAAACACGTTTTGAAAAGTGTTCTGTTACTGCCCCATAACTTACATGGGGTTGACCAAACTTGGAGAAACATGTTTATTTCTGCTGAAAAACACGTTTTGACCCTTTCTGCACACTGGGGTTAAGAGCTGAGTGTGTGGGCTCCTCTGAGCCTTGCTGTTACATGGGGATTCAGTTGTCTGAAAAAACGCGTTTATTTCGGGCTGAAAAACACGTTTTGAAAAGTGTTCTGTTACTGTCCCATAACTTACATGGGGTTGACCAAACTTGCAGAAACATGTTTATTTCTGCTGAAAAACACGTTTTGACCCTTTCTGCACACTGGGGTTAAGAGCTGAGTGTGTGGGCTCCTCTGAGCCTTGCTGTTACATGGGGATTCAGTTGTCTGAAAAAACGCGTTTATTTCGGGCTGAAAAACACGTTTTGAAAAGTGTTCTGTTACTGCCCCATAACTTACATGGGGTTGACCAAACTTGCAGAAAAATGTTTATTTCTGCTGAAAAACACGTTTTGACCTTTTCTGCACACTGGGGTTAAGAGCTGAGTGTGTGGGCTCCTCTGAGCCTTGCTGTTACATGGGGATTCAGATGTCTGAAAAAACGCGTTTATTTCGGGCTGAAAAACACGTTTTGAAAAGTGTGCTGTTACTGCCCCATAACTTACATGGGGTTGACCAATCTTGCAGAAACATGTTTATTTCTGCTGAAAAACATGTTTTGACTCTTTCTGCACACTGGGGTTAAGAGCTGAGTGTGTGGGCTCCTCTGAGCCTTGCTGCTGCATGGGGATTCAGTTGTCTGAAAAAACGCGTTTATTTCGGGCTGAAAAACACGTTTTGAAAAGTGTTCTGTTACTGCCCCATAACTTACATGGGGTTGACCAAACTTGCAGAAACATGTTTATTTCTGCTGAAAAACACGTTTTGACTCTCTCTGCACACTGGGGTTAAGAGCTGAGTGTGTGGGCTCCTCTGAGCCTTGCTGTTACATGGGGATTCAGTTGTCTGAAAAAACGCGTTTATTTCGGGCTGAAAAACACGTTTTGAAAAGTGTTCTGTTACTGCCCCATAACTTACATGGGGTTGACCAAACTTGCAGAAACATGTTTATTTCTGCTGAAAAACACGTTTTGACCCTTTCTGCACACTGGGGTTAAGATCTGAGTGTGTGGGCTCCTCTGAGCCTTGCTGTTACATGGGGATTCAGTTGTCTGAAAAAACGCGTTTATTTCGGGCTGAAAAACACGTTTTGAAAAGTGTTCTGTTACTGTCCCATAACTTACATGGGGTTGACCAAACTTGCAGAAACATGTTTATTTCTGCTGAAAAACACGTTTTGACCCTTTCTGCACACTGGGGTTAAGATCTGAGTGTGTGGGCTCCTCTGAGCCTTGCTGTTACATGGGGATTCAGTTGTCTGAAAAAACGCGTTTATTTCGGGCTGAAAAACACGTTTTGAAAAGTGTTCTGTTACTGCCCCATAACTTACATGGTGTTGACCAAACTTGCAGAAAAATGTTTATTTCTGCTGAAAAACTCGTTTTGACCCTTTCTGCACACTGGGGTTAAGAGCTGAGTGTGTGGGCTCCTCTGAGCCTTGCTGTTACATGGGGATTCAGTTGTCTGAAAAAACGCGTTTATTTCGGGCTGAAAAACACGTTTTGAAAAGTGTTCTGTTACTGCCCCATAACTTACATGGGGTTGACCAAACTTGCAGAAACATGTTTATTTCTGCTGAAAAACACATTTTGACCCTTTCTGCACACTGGGGTTAAGAGCTGAGTGTGTGGGCTCCTCTGAGCCTTGCTGTTACATGGGGATTCAGTTGTCTGAAAAAACGCGTTTATTTCGGGCTGAAAAACACGTTTTGAAAAGTGTTCTGTTACTGTCCCATAACTTACATGGGGTTGACCAAACTTGCAGAAACATGTTTATTTCTGCTGAAAAACACGTTGTGACCCTTTCTGCACACTGGGGTTAAGAGCTGAGTGTGTGGGCTCCTCTGAGCCTTGCTGTTACATGGGGATTCAGTTGTCTGAAAAAACGCGTTTATTTCGGGCTGAAAAACACGTTTTGAAAAGTGTTCTGTTACTGCCCCATAACTTACATGGGGTTGACCAAACTTGCAGAAACATGTTTATTTCTGCTGAAAAACACGTTTTGACCCTTTCTGCACACTGGGGTTAAGAGCTGAGTGTGTGGGCTCCTCTGAGCCTTGCTGTTACATGGGGATTCAGTTGTCTGAAAAAACGCGTTTATTTCGGGCTGAAAAACACGTTTTGAAAAGTGTTCTGTTACTGCCCCATAACTTACATGGGGTTGACCAAACTTGCAGAAACATGTTTATTTCTGCTGAAAAACACGTTTTGACCCTTTCTGCACACTGGGGTTAAGAGCTGAGTGTGTGGGCTCCTCTGAGCCTTGCTGTTACATGGGGATTCAGTTGTCTGAAAAAACGCGTTTATTTCGGGCTGAAAAACACGTTTTGAAAAGTGTTCTGTTACTGCCCCATAACTTACATGGGGTTGACCAAACTTGCAGAAACATGTCTATTTCTGCTGAAAAACACGTTTTGACTCTTTCTGCACACTGGGGTTAAGAGCTGAGTGTGGGGGCTCTTCTGAGCCTTGCTGTTGCATGGGGATTCAGTTGTCTGAAAAAACGCGTTTATTTCGGGCTGAAAAACACGTTTTGAAAAGTGTTCTGTTACTGCACCATAACTTACATGGGGTTGACCAAACTTGCAGAAACATGTTTATTTCTGCTGAAAAACACGTTTTGACTCTTTCTGCACACTGGGGTTAAGAGCTGAGTGTGTGGGCTCTTCTGAGCCTTGCTGTTGCATGGGGATTCAGTTGTCTGAAAAAACGCGTTTATTTCGGGCTTAAAAACACGTTTTGAAAAGTGTTCTGTTACTGTCCCATAACTTACATGGGGTTGACCAAACTTGCAGAAACATGTTTATTTCTGCTGAAAAACACGTTTTGACCCTTTCTGCACACTGGGGTTAAGATCTGAGTGTGTGGGCTCCTCTGAGCCTTGCTGTTACATGGGGATTCAGTTGTCTGAAAAAACGCGTTTATTTCGGGCTGAAAAACACGTTTTGAAAAGTGTTCTGTTACTGCCCCATAACTTACATGGGGTTGACCAAACTTGCAGAAACATGTTTATTTCTGCTGAAAAACACGTTTTGACCCTTTCTGCACACTGGGGTTAAGAGCTGAGTGTGTGGGCTCCTCTGAGCCTTGCTGTTACATGGGGATTCAGTTGTCTGAAAAAACGCGTTTATTTCGGGCTGAAAAACACGTTTTGAAAAGTGTTCTGTTACTGTCCCATAACTTACATGGGGTTGACCAAACTTGCAGAAACATGTTTATTTCTGCTGAAAAACACGTTGTGACCCTTTCTGCACACTGGGGTTAAGAGCTGAGTGTGTGGGCTCCTCTGAGCCTTGCTGTTACATGGGGATTCAGTTGTCTGAAAAAACGCGTTTATTTCGGGCTGAAAAACACGTTTTGAAAAGTGTTCTGTTACTGCCCCATAACTTACATGGGGTTGACCAAACTTGCAGAAACATGTTTATTTCTGCTGAAAAACACGTTTTGACCCTTTCTGCACACTGGGGTTAAGAGCTGAGTGTGTGGGCTCCTCTGAGCCTTGCTGTTACATGGGGATTCAGTTGTCTGAAAAAACGCGTTTATTTCGGGCTGAAAAACACGTTTTGAAAAGTGTTCTGTTACTGTCCCATAACTTACATGGGGTTGACCAAACTTGCAGAAACATGTTTATTTCTGCTGAAAAACACGTTGTGACCCTTTCTGCACACTGGGGTTAAGAGCTGAGTGTGTGGGCTCCTCTGAGCCTTGCTGTTACATGGGGATTCAGTTGTCTGAAAAAACGCGTTTATTTCGGGCTGAAAAACACGTTTTGAAAAGTGTTCTGTTACTGTCCCATAACTTACATGGGGTTGACCAAACTTGCAGAAACATGTTTATTTCTGCTGAAAAACACGTTGTGACCCTTTCTGCACACTGGGGTTAAGAGCTGAGTGTGTGGGCTCCTCTGAGCCTTGCTGTTACATGGGGATTCAGTTGTCTGAAAAAACGCGTTTATTTCGGGCTGAAAAACACGTTTTGAAAAGTGTTCTGTTACTGTCCCATAACTTACATGGGGTTGACCAAACTTGCAGAAACATGTTTATTTCTGCTGAAAAACACGTTTTGACCCTTTCTGCACACTGGGGTTAAGAGCTGAGTGTGTGGGCTCCTCTGAGCCTTTCTGTTACATGGGGATTCAGTTGTCTGAAAAAACGCGTTTATTTCGGGCTGAAAAACACGTTTTGAAAAGTGTTCTGTTACTGCCCCATAACTTACATGGGGTTGACCAAACTTGCAGAAAAATGTTTATTTCTGCTGAAAAACACGTTTTGACCCTTTCTGCACACTGGGGTTAAGAGCTGAGTGTGTGGGCTCCTCTGAGCCTTGCTGTTACATGGGGATTCAGATGTCTGAAAAAACGCGTTTATTTCGGGCTGAAAAACACGTTTTGAAAAGTGTGCTGTTACTGCCCCATAACTTACATGGGGTTGACCAATCTTGCAGAAACATGTTTATTTCTGCTGAAAAACATGTTTTGACTCTTTCTGCACACTGGGGTTAAGAGCTGAGTGTGTGGGCTCCTCTGAGCCTTGCTGCTGCATGGGGATTCAGTTGTCTGAAAAAACGCGTTTATTTCGGGCTGAAAAACACGTTTTGAAAAGTGTTCTGTTACTGCCCCATAACTTACATGGTGTTGACCAAACTTGCAGAAAAATGTTTATTTCTGCTGAAAAACACGTTTTGACCCTTTCTGCACACTGGGGTTAAGAGCTGAGTGTGTGGGCTCCTCTGAGCCTTGCTGTTACATGGGGATTCAGTTGTCTGAAAAAACGCGTTTATTTCGGGCTGAAAAACACGTTTTGAAAAGTGTTCTGTTACTGTCCCATAACTTACATGGGGTTGACCAAACTTGCAGAAACATGTTTATTTCTGCTGAAAAACACGTTTTGACCCTTTCTGCACACTGGGGTTAAGAGCTGAGTGTGTGGGCTCCTCTGAGCCTTGCTGTTACATGGGGATTCAGATGTCTGAAAAAACGCGTTTATTTCGGGCTGAAAAACACGTTTTGAAAAGTGTGCTGTTACTGCCCCATAACTTACATGGGGTTGACCAATCTTGCAGAAACATGTTTATTTCTGCTGAAAAACATGTTTTGACTCTTTCTGCACACTGGGGTTAAGAGCTGAGTGTGTGGGCTCCTCTGAGCCTTGCTGCTGCATGGGGATTCAGTTGTCTGAAAAAACGCGTTTATTTCGGGCTGAAAAACACGTTTTGAAAAGTGTTCTGTTACTGCCCCATAACTTACATGCGGTTGACCAAACTTGCAGAAACATGTTTATTTCTGCTGAAAAACACGTTTTGACTCTCTCTGCACACTGGGGTTAAGAGCTGAGTGTGTGGGCTCCTCTGAGCCTTGCTGTTACATGGGGATTCAGTTGTCTGAAAAAACGCGTTTATTTCGGGCTGAAAAACACGTTTTGAAAAGTGTTCTGTTACTGCCCCATAACTTACATGGGGTTGACCAAACTTGCAGAAACATGTTTATTTCTGCTGAAAAACACGTTTTGACCCTTTCTGCACACTGGGGTTAAGATCTGAGTGTGTGGGCTCCTCTGAGCCTTGCTGTTACATGGGGATTCAGTTGTCTGAAAAAACGCGTTTATTTCGGGCTGAAAAACACGTTTTGAAAAGTGTTCTGTTACTGTCCCATAACTTACATGGGGTTGACCAAACTTGCAGAAACATGTTTATTTCTGCTGAAAAACACGTTTTGACCCTTTCTGCACACTGGGGTTAAGATCTGAGTGTGTGGGCTCCTCTGAGCCTTGCTGTTACATGGGGATTCAGTTGTCTGAAAAAACGCGTTTATTTCGGGCTGAAAAACACGTTTTGAAAAGTGTTCTGTTACTGCCCCATAACTTACATGGTGTTGACCAAACTTGCAGAAAAATGTTTATTTCTGCTGAAAAACTCGTTTTGACCCTTTCTGCACACTGGGGTTAAGAGCTGAGTGTGTGGGCTCCTCTGAGCCTTGCTGTTACATGGGGATTCAGTTGTCTGAAAAAACGCGTTTATTTCGGGCTGAAAAACACGTTTTGAAAAGTGTTCTGTTACTGCCCCATAACTTACATGGGGTTGACCAAACTTGCAGAAACATGTTTATTTCTGCTGAAAAACACGTTTTGACCCTTTCTGCACACTGGGGTTAAGAGCTGAGTGTGTGGGCTCCTCTGAGCCTTGCTGTTACATGGGGATTCAGTTGTCTGAAAAAACGCGTTTATTTCGGGCTGAAAAACACGTTTTGAAAAGTGTTCTGTTACTGTCCCATAACTTACATGGGGTTGACCAAACTTGCAGAAACATGTTTATTTCTGCTGAAAAACACGTTGTGACCCTTTCTGCACACTGGGGTTAAGAGCTGAGTGTGTGGGCTCCTCTGAGCCTTGCTGTTACATGGGGATTCAGTTGTCTGAAAAAACGCGTTTATTTCGGGCTGAAAAACACGTTTTGAAAAGTGTTCTGTTACTGCCCCATAACTTACATGGGGTTGACCAAACTTGCAGAAACATGTTTATTTCTGCTGAAAAACACGTTTTGACCCTTTCTGCACACTGGGGTTAAGAGCTGAGTGTGTGGGCTCCTCTGAGCCTTGCTGTTACATGGGGATTCAGTTGTCTGAAAAAACGCGTTTATTTCGGGCTGAAAAACACGTTTTGAAAAGTGTTCTGTTACTGCCCCATAACTTACATGGGGTTGACCAAACTTGCAGAAACATGTTTATTTCTGCTGAAAAACACGTTTTGACCCTTTCTGCACACTGGGGTTAAGAGCTGAGTGTGTGGGCTCCTCTGAGCCTTGCTGTTACATGGGGATTCAGTTGTCTGAAAAAACGCGTTTATTTCGGGCTGAAAAACACGTTTTGAAAAGTGTTCTGTTACTGCCCCATAACTTACATGGGGTTGACCAAACTTGCAGAAACATGTCTATTTCTGCTGAAAAACACGTTTTGACTCTTTCTGCACACTGGGGTTAAGAGCTGAGTGTGGGGGCTCTTCTGAGCCTTGCTGTTGCATGGGGATTCAGTTGTCTGAAAAAACGCGTTTATTTCGGGCTGAAAAACACGTTTTGAAAAGTGTTCTGTTACTGCACCATAACTTACATGGGGTTGACCAAACTTGCAGAAACATGTTTATTTCTGCTGAAAAACACGTTTTGACTCTTTCTGCACACTGGGGTTAAGAGCTGAGTGTGTGGGCTCTTCTGAGCCTTGCTGTTGCATGGGGATTCAGTTGTCTGAAAAAACGCGTTTATTTCGGGCTGAAAAACACGTTTTGAAAAGTGTTCTGTTACTGTCCCATAACTTACATGGGGTTGACCAAACTTGCAGAAACATGTTTATTTCTGCTGAAAAACACGTTTTGACTCTCTCTGCACACTGGGGTTAAGAGCTGAGTGTGTGGGCTCTTCTGAGCCTTGCTGTTGCATGGGGATTCAGTTGTCTGAAAAAACGCGTTTATTTCGGGCTTAAAAACACGTTTTGAAAAGTGTTCTGTTACTGTCCCATAACTTACATGGGGTTGACCAAACTTGCAGAAACATGTTTATTTCTGCTGAAAAACACGTTTTGACCCTTTCTGCACACTGGGGTTAAGATCTGAGTGTGTGGGCTCCTCTGAGCCTTGCTGTTACATGGGGATTCAGTTGTCTGAAAAAACGCGTTTATTTCGGGCTGAAAAACACGTTTTGAAAAGTGTTCTGTTACTGCCCCATAACTTACATGGGGTTGACCAAACTTGGAGAAACATGTTTATTTCTGCTGAAAAACACGTTTTGACCCTTTCTGCACACTGGGGTTAAGAGCTGAGTGTGTGGGCTCCTCTGAGCCTTGCTGTTACATGGGGATTCAGTTGTCTGAAAAAACGCGTTTATTTCGGGCTGAAAAACACGTTTTGAAAAGTGTTCTGTTACTGTCCCATAACTTACATGGGGTTGACCAAACTTGCAGAAACATGTTTATTTCTGCTGAAAAACACGTTTTGACCCTTTCTGCACACTGGGGTTAAGAGCTGAGTGTGTGGGCTCCTCTGAGCCTTGCTGTTACATGGGGATTCAGTTGTCTGAAAAAACGCGTTTATTTCGGGCTGAAAAACACGTTTTGAAAAGTGTTCTGTTACTGCCCCATAACTTACATGGGGTTGACCAAACTTGCAGAAAAATGTTTATTTCTGCTGAAAAACACGTTTTGACCCTTTCTGCACACTGGGGTTAAGAGCTGAGTGTGTGGGCTCCTCTGAGCCTTGCTGTTACATGGGGATTCAGATGTCTGAAAAAACGCGTTTATTTCGGGCTGAAAAACACGTTTTGAAAAGTGTGCTGTTACTGCCCCATAACTTACATGGGGTTGACCAATCTTGCAGAAACATGTTTATTTCTGCTGAAAAACATGTTTTGACTCTTTCTGCACACTGGGGTTAAGAGCTGAGTGTGTGGGCTCCTCTGAGCCTTGCTGCTGCATGGGGATTCAGTTGTCTGAAAAAACGCGTTTATTTCGGGCTGAAAAACACGTTTTGAAAAGTGTTCTGTTACTGCCCCATAACTTACATGGGGTTGACCAAACTTGCAGAAACATGTTTATTTCTGCTGAAAAACACGTTTTGACTCTCTCTGCACACTGGGGTTAAGAGCTGAGTGTGTGGGCTCCTCTGAGCCTTGCTGTTACATGGGGATTCAGTTGTCTGAAAAAACGCGTTTATTTCGGGCTGAAAAACACGTTTTGAAAAGTGTTCTGTTACTGCCCCATAACTTACATGGGGTTGACCAAACTTGCAGAAACATGTTTATTTCTGCTGAAAAACACGTTTTGACCCTTTCTGCACACTGGGGTTAAGATCTGAGTGTGTGGGCTCCTCTGAGCCTTGCTGTTACATGGGGATTCAGTTGTCTGAAAAAACGCGTTTATTTCGGGCTGAAAAACACGTTTTGAAAAGTGTTCTGTTACTGTCCCATAACTTACATGGGGTTGACCAAACTTGCAGAAACATGTTTATTTCTGCTGAAAAACACGTTTTGACCCTTTCTGCACACTGGGGTTAAGATCTGAGTGTGTGGGCTCCTCTGAGCCTTGCTGTTACATGGGGATTCAGTTGTCTGAAAAAACGCGTTTATTTCGGGCTGAAAAACACGTTTTGAAAAGTGTTCTGTTACTGCCCCATAACTTACATGGTGTTGACCAAACTTGCAGAAAAATGTTTATTTCTGCTGAAAAACTCGTTTTGACCCTTTCTGCACACTGGGGTTAAGAGCTGAGTGTGTGGGCTCCTCTGAGCCTTGCTGTTACATGGGGATTCAGTTGTCTGAAAAAACGCGTTTATTTCGGGCTGAAAAACACGTTTTGAAAAGTGTTCTGTTACTGTCCCATAACTTACATGGGGTTGACCAAACTTGCAGAAACATGTTTATTTCTGCTGAAAAACACGTTGTGACCCTTTCTGCACACTGGGGTTAAGAGCTGAGTGTGTGGGCTCCTCTGAGCCTTGCTGTTACATGGGGATTCAGTTGTCTGAAAAAACGCGTTTATTTCGGGCTGAAAAACACGTTTTGAAAAGTGTTCTGTTACTGCCCCATAACTTACATGGGGTTGACCAAACTTGCAGAAACATGTTTATTTCTGCTGAAAAACACGTTTTGACCCTTTCTGCACACTGGGGTTAAGAGCTGAGTGTGTGGGCTCCTCTGAGCCTTGCTGTTACATGGGGATTCAGTTGTCTGAAAAAACGCGTTTATTTCGGGCTGAAAAACACGTTTTGAAAAGTGTTCTGTTACTGCCCCATAACTTACATGGGGTTGACCAAACTTGCAGAAACATGTTTATTTCTGCTGAAAAACACGTTTTGACCCTTTCTGCACACTGGGGTTAAGAGCTGAGTGTGTGGGCTCCTCTGAGCCTTGCTGTTACATGGGGATTCAGTTGTCTGAAAAAACGCGTTTATTTCGGGCTGAAAAACACGTTTTGAAAAGTGTTCTGTTACTGCCCCATAACTTACATGGGGTTGACCAAACTTGCAGAAACATGTCTATTTCTGCTGAAAAACACGTTTTGACTCTTTCTGCACACTGGGGTTAAGAGCTGAGTGTGGGGGCTCTTCTGAGCCTTGCTGTTGCATGGGGATTCAGTTGTCTGAAAAAACGCGTTTATTTCGGGCTGAAAAACACGTTTTGAAAAGTGTTCTGTTACTGCACCATAACTTACATGGGGTTGACCAAACTTGCAGAAACATGTTTATTTCTGCTGAAAAACACGTTTTGACTCTTTCTGCACACTGGGGTTAAGAGCTGAGTGTGTGGGCTCTTCTGAGCCTTGCTGTTGCATGGGGATTCAGTTGTCTGAAAAAACGCGTTTATTTCGGGCTGAAAAACACGTTTTGAAAAGTGTTCTGTTACTGTCCCATAACTTACATGGGGTTGACCAAACTTGCAGAAACATGTTTATTTCTGCTGAAAAACACGTTTTGACTCTCTCTGCACACTGGGGTTAAGAGCTGAGTGTGTGGGCTCTTCTGAGCCTTGCTGTTGCATGGGGATTCAGTTGTCTGAAAAAACGCGTTTATTTCGGGCTTAAAAACACGTTTTGAAAAGTGTTCTGTTACTGTCCCATAACTTACATGGGGTTGACCAAACTTGCAGAAACATGTTTATTTCTGCTGAAAAACACGTTTTGACCCTTTCTGCACACTGGGGTTAATATCTGAGTGTGTGGGCTCCTCTGAGCCTTGCTGTTACATGGGGATTCAGTTGTCTGAAAAAACGCGTTTATTTCGGGCTGAAAAACACGTTTTGAAAAGTGTTCTGTTACTGCCCCATAACTTACATGGGGTTGACCAAACTTGCAGAAACATGTTTATTTCTGCTGAAAAACACGTTTTGACCCTTTCTGCACACTGGGGTTAAGAGCTGAGTGTGTGGGCTCCTCTGAGCCTTGCTGTTACATGGGGATTCAGTTGTCTGAAAAAACGCGTTTATTTCGGGCTGAAAAACACGTTTTGAAAAGTGTTCTGTTACTGTCCCATAACTTACATGGGGTTGACCAAACTTGCAGAAACATGTTTATTTCTGCTGAAAAACACGTTGTGACCCTTTCTGCACACTGGGGTTAAGAGCTGAGTGTGTGGGCTCCTCTGAGCCTTGCTGTTACATGGGGATTCAGTTGTCTGAAAAAACGCGTTTATTTCGGGCTGAAAAACACGTTTTGAAAAGTGTTCTGTTACTGTCCCATAACTTACATGGGGTTGACCAAACTTGCAGAAACATGTTTATTTCTGCTGAAAAACACGTTGTGACCCTTTCTGCACACTGGGGTTAAGAGCTGAGTGTGTGGGCTCCTCTGAGCCTTGCTGTTACATGGGGATTCAGTTGTCTGAAAAAACGCGTTTATTTCGGGCTGAAAAACACGTTTTGAAAAGTGTTCTGTTACTGTCCCATAACTTACATGGGGTTGACCAAACTTGCAGAAACATGTTTATTTCTGCTGAAAAACACGTTGTGACCCTTTCTGCACACTGGGGTTAAGAGCTGAGTGTGTGGGCTCCTCTGAGCCTTGCTGTTACATGGGGATTCAGTTGTCTGAAAAAACGCGTTTATTTCGGGCTGAAAAACACGTTTTGAAAAGTGTTCTGTTACTGTCCCATAACTTACATGGGGTTGACCAAACTTGCAGAAACATGTTTATTTCTGCTGAAAAACACGTTTTGACCCTTTCTGCACACTGGGGTTAAGAGCTGAGTGTGTGGGCTCCTCTGAGCCTTTCTGTTACATGGGGATTCAGTTGTCTGAAAAAACGCGTTTATTTCGGGCTGAAAAACACGTTTTGAAAAGTGTTCTGTTACTGCCCCATAACTTACATGGGGTTGACCAAACTTGCAGAAAAATGTTTATTTCTGCTGAAAAACACGTTTTGACCCTTTCTGCACACTGGGGTTAAGAGCTGAGTGTGTGGGCTCCTCTGAGCCTTGCTGTTACATGGGGATTCAGATGTCTGAAAAAACGCGTTTATTTCGGGCTGAAAAACACGTTTTGAAAAGTGTGCTGTTACTGCCCCATAACTTACATGGGGTTGACCAATCTTGCAGAAACATGTTTATTTCTGCTGAAAAACATGTTTTGACTCTTTCTGCACACTGGGGTTAAGAGCTGAGTGTGTGGGCTCCTCTGAGCCTTGCTGCTGCATGGGGATTCAGTTGTCTGAAAAAACGCGTTTATTTCGGGCTGAAAAACACGTTTTGAAAAGTGTTCTGTTACTGCCCCATAACTTACATGGGGTTGACCAAACTTGCAGAAACATGTTTATTTCTGCTGAAAAACACGTTTTGACCCTTTCTGCACACTGGGGTTAAGAGCTGAGTGTGTGGGCTCCTCTGAGCCTTGCTGTTACATGGGGATTCAGTTGTCTGAAAAAACGCGTTTATTTCGGGCTGAAAAACACGTTTTGAAAAGTGTTCTGTTACTGTCCCATAACTTACATGGGGTTGACCAAACTTGCAGAAACATGTTTATTTCTGCTGAAAAACACGTTTTGACCCTTTCTGCACACTGGGGTTAAGATCTGAGTGTGTGGGCTCCTCTGAGCCTTGCTGTTACATGGGGATTCAGATGTCTGAAAAAACGCGTTTATTTCGGGCTGAAAAACACGTTTTGAAAAGTGTGCTGTTACTGCCCCATAACTTACATGGGGTTGACCAATCTTGCAGAAACATGTTTATTTCTGCTGAAAAACATGTTTTGACTCTTTCTGCACACTGGGGTTAAGAGCTGAGTGTGTGGGCTCCTCTGAGCCTTGCTGCTGCATGGGGATTCAGTTGTCTGAAAAAACGCGTTTATTTCGGGCTGAAAAACACGTTTTGAAAAGTGTTCTGTTACTGCCCCATAACTTACATGGGGTTGACCAAACTTGCAGAAACATGTTTATTTCTGCTGAAAAACACGTTTTGACTCTCTCTGCACACTGGGGTTAAGAGCTGAGTGTGTGGGCTCCTCTGAGCCTTGCTGTTACATGGGGATTCAGTTGTCTGAAAAAACGCGTTTATTTCGGGCTGAAAAACACGTTTTGAAAAGTGTTCTGTTACTGCCCCATAACTTACATGGGGTTGACCAAACTTGCAGAAACATGTTTATTTCTGCTGAAAAACACGTTTTGACCCTTTCTGCACACTGGGGTTAAGATCTGAGTGTGTGGGCTCCTCTGAGCCTTGCTGTTACATGGGGATTCAGTTGTCTGAAAAAACGCGTTTATTTCGGGCTGAAAAACACGTTTTGAAAAGTGTTCTGTTACTGTCCCATAACTTACATGGGGTTGACCAAACTTGCAGAAACATGTTTATTTCTGCTGAAAAACACGTTTTGACCCTTTCTGCACACTGGGGTTAAGATCTGAGTGTGTGGGCTCCTCTGAGCCTTGCTGTTACATGGGGATTCAGTTGTCTGAAAAAACGCGTTTATTTCGGGCTGAAAAACACGTTTTGAAAAGTGTTCTGTTACTGCCCCATAACTTACATGGTGTTGACCAAACTTGCAGAAAAATGTTTATTTCTGCTGAAAAACTCGTTTTGACCCTTTCTGCACACTGGGGTTAAGAGCTGAGTGTGTGGGCTCCTCTGAGCCTTGCTGTTACATGGGGATTCAGTTGTCTGAAAAAACGCGTTTATTTCGGGCTGAAAAACACGTTTTGAAAAGTGTTCTGTTACTGCCCCATAACTTACATGGGGTTGACCAAACTTGCAGAAACATGTTTATTTCTGCTGAAAAACACGTTTTGACCCTTTCTGCACACTGGGGTTAAGAGCTGAGTGTGTGGGCTCCTCTGAGCCTTGCTGTTACATGGGGATTCAGTTGTCTGAAAAAACGCGTTTATTTCGGGCTGAAAAACACGTTTTGAAAAGTGTTCTGTTACTGTCCCATAACTTACATGGGGTTGACCAAACTTGCAGAAACATGTTTATTTCTGCTGAAAAACACGTTGTGACCCTTTCTGCACACTGGGGTTAAGAGCTGAGTGTGTGGGCTCCTCTGAGCCTTGCTGTTACATGGGGATTCAGTTGTCTGAAAAAACGCGTTTATTTCGGGCTGAAAAACACGTTTTGAAAAGTGTTCTGTTACTGCCCCATAACTTACATGGGGTTGACCAAACTTGCAGAAACATGTTTATTTCTGCTGAAAAACACGTTTTGACCCTTTCTGCACACTGGGGTTAAGAGCTGAGTGTGTGGGCTCCTCTGAGCCTTGCTGTTACATGGGGATTCAGTTGTCTGAAAAAACGCGTTTATTTCGGGCTGAAAAACACGTTTTGAAAAGTGTTCTGTTACTGCCCCATAACTTACATGGGGTTGACCAAACTTGCAGAAACATGTTTATTTCTGCTGAAAAACACGTTTTGACCCTTTCTGCACACTGGGGTTAAGAGCTGAGTGTGTGGGCTCCTCTGAGCCTTGCTGTTACATGGGGATTCAGTTGTCTGAAAAAACGCGTTTATTTCGGGCTGAAAAACACGTTTTGAAAAGTGTGCTGTTACTGCCCCATAACTTACATGGGGTTGACCAATCTTGCAGAAACATGTTTATTTCTGCTGAAAAACATGTTTTGACTCTTTCTGCACACTGGGGTTAAGAGCTGAGTGTGTGGGCTCCTCTGAGCCTTGCTGCTGCATGGGGATTCAGTTGTCTGAAAAAACGCGTTTATTTCGGGCTGAAAAACACGTTTTGAAAAGTGTTCTGTTACTGCCCCATAACTTACATGGGGTTGACCAAACTTGCAGAAACATGTTTATTTCTGCTGAAAAACACGTTTTGACTCTCTCTGCACACTGGGGTTAAGAGCTGAGTGTGTGGGCTCCTCTGAGCCTTGCTGTTACATGGGGATTCAGTTGTCTGAAAAAACGCGTTTATTTCGGGCTGAAAAACACGTTTTGAAAAGTGTTCTGTTACTGCCCCATAACTTACATGGGGTTGACCAAACTTGCAGAAACATGTTTATTTCTGCTGAAAAACACGTTTTGACCCTTTCTGCACACTGGGGTTAAGATCTGAGTGTGTGGGCTCCTCTGAGCCTTGCTGTTACATGGGGATTCAGTTGTCTGAAAAAACGCGTTTATTTCGGGCTGAAAAACACGTTTTGAAAAGTGTTCTGTTACTGTCCCATAACTTACATGGGGTTGACCAAACTTGCAGAAACATGTTTATTTCTGCTGAAAAACACGTTTTGACCCTTTCTGCACACTGGGGTTAAGATCTGAGTGTGTGGGCTCCTCTGAGCCTTGCTGTTACATGGGGATTCAGTTGTCTGAAAAAACGCGTTTATTTCGGGCTGAAAAACACGTTTTGAAAAGTGTTCTGTTACTGCCCCATAACTTACATGGTGTTGACCAAACTTGCAGAAAAATGTTTATTTCTGCTGAAAAACTCGTTTTGACCCTTTCTGCACACTGGGGTTAAGAGCTGAGTGTGTGGGCTCCTCTGAGCCTTGCTGTTACATGGGGATTCAGTTGTCTGAAAAAACGCGTTTATTTCGGGCTGAAAAACACGTTTTGAAAAGTGTTCTGTTACTGTCCCATAACTTACATGGGGTTGACCAAACTTGCAGAAACATGTTTATTTCTGCTGAAAAACACGTTGTGACCCTTTCTGCACACTGGGGTTAAGAGCTGAGTGTGTGGGCTCCTCTGAGCCTTGCTGTTACATGGGGATTCAGTTGTCTGAAAAAACGCGTTTATTTCGGGCTGAAAAACACGTTTTGAAAAGTGTTCTGTTACTGCCCCATAACTTACATGGGGTTGACCAAACTTGCAGAAACATGTTTATTTCTGCTGAAAAACACGTTTTGACCCTTTCTGCACACTGGGGTTAAGAGCTGAGTGTGTGGGCTCCTCTGAGCCTTGCTGTTACATGGGGATTCAGTTGTCTGAAAAAACGCGTTTATTTCGGGCTGAAAAACACGTTTTGAAAAGTGTTCTGTTACTGCCCCATAACTTACATGGGGTTGACCAAACTTGCAGAAACATGTTTATTTCTGCTGAAAAACACGTTTTGACCCTTTCTGCACACTGGGGTTAAGAGCTGAGTGTGTGGGCTCCTCTGAGCCTTGCTGTTACATGGGGATTCAGTTGTCTGAAAAAACGCGTTTATTTCGGGCTGAAAAACACGTTTTGAAAAGTGTTCTGTTACTGCCCCATAACTTACATGGGGTTGACCAAACTTGCAGAAACATGTCTATTTCTGCTGAAAAACACGTTTTGACTCTTTCTGCACACTGGGGTTAAGAGCTGAGTGTGGGGGCTCTTCTGAGCCTTGCTGTTGCATGGGGATTCAGTTGTCTGAAAAAACGCGTTTATTTCGGGCTGAAAAACACGTTTTGAAAAGTGTTCTGTTACTGCACCATAACTTACATGGGGTTGACCAAACTTGCAGAAACATGTTTATTTCTGCTGAAAAACACGTTTTGACTCTTTCTGCACACTGGGGTTAAGAGCTGAGTGTGTGGGCTCTTCTGAGCCTTGCTGTTGCATGGGGATTCAGTTGTCTGAAAAAACGCGTTTATTTCGGGCTGAAAAACACGTTTTGAAAAGTGTTCTGTTACTGTCCCATAACTTACATGGGGTTGACCAAACTTGCAGAAACATGTTTATTTCTGCTGAAAAACACGTTTTGACTCTCTCTGCACACTGGGGTTAAGAGCTGAGTGTGTGGGCTCTTCTGAGCCTTGCTGTTGCATGGGGATTCAGTTGTCTGAAAAAACGCGTTTATTTCGGGCTTAAAAACACGTTTTGAAAAGTGTTCTGTTACTGTCCCATAACTTACATGGGGTTGACCAAACTTGCAGAAACATGTTTATTTCTGCTGAAAAACACGTTTTGACCCTTTCTGCACACTGGGGTTAATATCTGAGTGTGTGGGCTCCTCTGAGCCTTGCTGTTACATGGGGATTCAGTTGTCTGAAAAAACGCGTTTATTTCGGGCTGAAAAACACGTTTTGAAAAGTGTTCTGTTACTGCCCCATAACTTACATGGGGTTGACCAAACTTGCAGAAACATGTTTATTTCTGCTGAAAAACACGTTTTGACCCTTTCTGCACACTGGGGTTAAGAGCTGAGTGTGTGGGCTCCTCTGAGCCTTGCTGTTACATGGGGATTCAGTTGTCTGAAAAAACGCGTTTATTTCGGGCTGAAAAACACGTTTTGAAAAGTGTTCTGTTACTGTCCCATAACTTACATGGGGTTGACCAAACTTGCAGAAACATGTTTATTTCTGCTGAAAAACACGTTGTGACCCTTTCTGCACACTGGGGTTAAGAGCTGAGTGTGTGGGCTCCTCTGAGCCTTGCTGTTACATGGGGATTCAGTTGTCTGAAAAAACGCGTTTATTTCGGGCTGAAAAACACGTTTTGAAAAGTGTTCTGTTACTGTCCCATAACTTACATGGGGTTGACCAAACTTGCAGAAACATGTTTATTTCTGCTGAAAAACACGTTGTGACCCTTTCTGCACACTGGGGTTAAGAGCTGAGTGTGTGGGCTCCTCTGAGCCTTGCTGTTACATGGGGATTCAGTTGTCTGAAAAAACGCGTTTATTTCGGGCTGAAAAACACGTTTTGAAAAGTGTTCTGTTACTGTCCCATAACTTACATGGGGTTGACCAAACTTGCAGAAACATGTTTATTTCTGCTGAAAAACACGTTGTGACCCTTTCTGCACACTGGGGTTAAGAGCTGAGTGTGTGGGCTCCTCTGAGCCTTGCTGTTACATGGGGATTCAGTTGTCTGAAAAAACGCGTTTATTTCGGGCTGAAAAACACGTTTTGAAAAGTGTTCTGTTACTGTCCCATAACTTACATGGGGTTGACCAAACTTGCAGAAACATGTTTATTTCTGCTGAAAAACACGTTTTGACCCTTTCTGCACACTGGGGTTAAGAGCTGAGTGTGTGGGCTCCTCTGAGCCTTTCTGTTACATGGGGATTCAGTTGTCTGAAAAAACGCGTTTATTTCGGGCTGAAAAACACGTTTTGAAAAGTGTTCTGTTACTGCCCCATAACTTACATGGGGTTGACCAAACTTGCAGAAAAATGTTTATTTCTGCTGAAAAACACGTTTTGACCCTTTCTGCACACTGGGGTTAAGAGCTGAGTGTGTGGGCTCCTCTGAGCCTTGCTGTTACATGGGGATTCAGATGTCTGAAAAAACGCGTTTATTTCGGGCTGAAAAACACGTTTTGAAAAGTGTGCTGTTACTGCCCCATAACTTACATGGGGTTGACCAATCTTGCAGAAACATGTTTATTTCTGCTGAAAAACATGTTTTGACTCTTTCTGCACACTGGGGTTAAGAGCTGAGTGTGTGGGCTCCTCTGAGCCTTGCTGCTGCATGGGGATTCAGTTGTCTGAAAAAACGCGTTTATTTCGGGCTGAAAAACACGTTTTGAAAAGTGTTCTGTTACTGCCCCATAACTTACATGGGGTTGACCAAACTTGCAGAAACATGTTTATTTCTGCTGAAAAACACGTTTTGACCCTTTCTGCACACTGGGGTTAAGAGCTGAGTGTGTGGGCTCCTCTGAGCCTTGCTGTTACATGGGGATTCAGTTGTCTGAAAAAACGCGTTTATTTCGGGCTGAAAAACACGTTTTGAAAAGTGTTCTGTTACTGCCCCATAACTTACATGGGGTTGACCAAACTTGCAGAAACATGTTTATTTCTGCTGAAAAACACGTTTTGACCCTTTCTGCACACTGGGGTTAAGATCTGAGTGTGTGGGCTCCTCTGAGCCTTGCTGTTACATGGGGATTCAGTTGTCTGAAAAAACGCGTTTATTTCGGGCTGAAAAACACGTTTTGAAAAGTGTTCTGTTACTGTCCCATAACTTACATGGGGTTGACCAAACTTGCAGAAACATGTTTATTTCTGCTGAAAAACACGTTTTGACCCTTTCTGCACACTGGGGTTAAGATCTGAGTGTGTGGGCTCCTCTGAGCCTTGCTGTTACATGGGGATTCAGTTGTCTGAAAAAACGCGTTTATTTCGGGCTGAAAAACACGTTTTGAAAAGTGTTCTGTTACTGCCCCATAACTTACATGGTGTTGACCAAACTTGCAGAAACATGTTTATTTCTGCTGAAAAACACGTTTTGACCCTTTCTGCACACTGGGGTTAAGAGCTGAGTGTGTGGGCTCCTCTGAGCCTTGCTGTTACATGGGGATTCAGATGTCTGAAAAAACGCGTTTATTTCGGGCTGAAAAACACGTTTTGAAAAGTGTGCTGTTACTGCCCCATAACTTACATGGGGTTGACCAATCTTGCAGAAACATGTTTATTTCTGCTGAAAAACATGTTTTGACTCTTTCTGCACACTGGGGTTAAGAGCTGAGTGTGTGGGCTCCTCTGAGCCTTGCTGCTGCATGGGGATTCAGTTGTCTGAAAAAACGCGTTTATTTCGGGCTGAAAAACACGTTTTGAAAAGTGTTCTGTTACTGCCCCATAACTTACATGGGGTTGACCAAACTTGCAGAAACATGTTTATTTCTGCTGAAAAACACGTTTTGACCCTTTCTGCACACTGGGGTTAAGATCTGAGTGTGTGGGCTCCTCTGAGCCTTGCTGTTACATGGGGATTCAGTTGTCTGAAAAAACGCGTTTATTTCGGGCTGAAAAACACGTTTTGAAAAGTGTTCTGTTACTGTCCCATAACTTACATGGGGTTGACCAAACTTGCAGAAACATGTTTATTTCTGCTGAAAAACACGTTTTGACCCTTTCTGCACACTGGGGTTAAGATCTGAGTGTGTGGGCTCCTCTGAGCCTTGCTGTTACATGGGGATTCAGTTGTCTGAAAAAACGCGTTTATTTCGGGCTGAAAAACACGTTTTGAAAAGTGTTCTGTTACTGCCCCATAACTTACATGGTGTTGACCAAACTTGCAGAAAAATGTTTATTTCTGCTGAAAAACTCGTTTTGACCCTTTCTGCACACTGGGGTTAAGAGCTGAGTGTGTGGGCTCCTCTGAGCCTTGCTGTTACATGGGGATTCAGTTGTCTGAAAAAACGCGTTTATTTCGGGCTGAAAAACACGTTTTGAAAAGTGTTCTGTTACTGCCCCATAACTTACATGGGGTTGACCAAACTTGCAGAAACATGTTTATTTCTGCTGAAAAACACGTTTTGACCCTTTCTGCACACTGGGGTTAAGAGCTGAGTGTGTGGGCTCCTCTGAGCCTTGCTGTTACATGGGGATTCAGTTGTCTGAAAAAACGCGTTTATTTCGGGCTGAAAAACACGTTTTGAAAAGTGTTCTGTTACTGTCCCATAACTTACATGGGGTTGACCAAACTTGCAGAAACATGTTTATTTCTGCTGAAAAACACGTTGTGACCCTTTCTGCACACTGGGGTTAAGAGCTGAGTGTGTGGGCTCCTCTGAGCCTTGCTGTTACATGGGGATTCAGTTGTCTGAAAAAACGCGTTTATTTCGGGCTGAAAAACACGTTTTGAAAAGTGTTCTGTTACTGCCCCATAACTTACATGGGGTTGACCAAACTTGCAGAAACATGTTTATTTCTGCTGAAAAACACGTTTTGACCCTTTCTGCACACTGGGGTTAAGAGCTGAGTGTGTGGGCTCCTCTGAGCCTTGCTGTTACATGGGGATTCAGTTGTCTGAAAAAACGCGTTTATTTCGGGCTGAAAAACACGTTTTGAAAAGTGTTCTGTTACTGCCCCATAACTTACATGGGGTTGACCAAACTTGCAGAAACATGTTTATTTCTGCTGAAAAACACGTTTTGACCCTTTCTGCACACTGGGGTTAAGAGCTGAGTGTGTGGGCTCCTCTGAGCCTTGCTGTTACATGGGGATTCAGTTGTCTGAAAAAACGCGTTTATTTCGGGCTGAAAAACACGTTTTGAAAAGTGTTCTGTTACTGCCCCATAACTTACATGGGGTTGACCAAACTTGCAGAAACATGTCTATTTCTGCTGAAAAACACGTTTTGACTCTTTCTGCACACTGGGGTTAAGAGCTGAGTGTGGGGGCTCTTCTGAGCCTTGCTGTTGCATGGGGATTCAGTTGTCTGAAAAAACGCGTTTATTTCGGGCTGAAAAACACGTTTTGAAAAGTGTTCTGTTACTGCACCATAACTTACATGGGGTTGACCAAACTTGCAGAAACATGTTTATTTCTGCTGAAAAACACGTTTTGACTCTTTCTGCACACTGGGGTTAAGAGCTGAGTGTGTGGGCTCTTCTGAGCCTTGCTGTTGCATGGGGATTCAGTTGTCTGAAAAAACGCGTTTATTTCGGGCTGAAAAACACGTTTTGAAAAGTGTTCTGTTACTGCCCCATAACTTACATGGGGTTGACCAAACTTGCAGAAACATGTTTATTTCTGCTGAAAAACACGTTTTGACCCTTTCTGCACACTGGGGTTAAGAGCTGAGTGTGTGGGCTCCTCTGAGCCTTGCTGTTACATGGGGATTCAGTTGTCTGAAAAAACGCGTTTATTTCGGGCTGAAAAACACGTTTTGAAAAGTGTTCTGTTACTGCCCCATAACTTACATGGGGTTGACCAAACTTGCAGAAAAATGTTTATTTCTGCTGAAAAACACGTTTTGACCCTTTCTGCACACTGGGGTTAAGAGCTGAGTGTGTGGGCTCCTCTGAGCCTTGCTGTTACATGGGGATTCAGATGTCTGAAAAAACGCGTTTATTTCGGGCTGAAAAACACGTTTTGAAAAGTGTGCTGTTACTGCCCCATAACTTACATGGGGTTGACCAATCTTGCAGAAACATGTTTATTTCTGCTGAAAAACATGTTTTGACTCTTTCTGCACACTGGGGTTAAGAGCTGAGTGTGTGGGCTCCTCTGAGCCTTGCTGCTGCATGGGGATTCAGTTGTCTGAAAAAACGCGTTTATTTCGGGCTGAAAAACACGTTTTGAAAAGTGTTCTGTTACTGCCCCATAACTTACATGGGGTTGACCAAACTTGCAGAAACATGTTTATTTCTGCTGAAAAACATGTTTTGACTCTCTCTGCACACTGGGGTTAAGAGCTGAGTGTGTGGGCTCCTCTGAGCCTTGCTGCTGCATGGGGATTCAGTTGTCTGAAAAAACGCGTTTATTTCGGGCTGAAAAACACGTTTTGAAAAGTGTTCTGTTACTGCCCCATAACTTACATGGGGTTGACCAAACTTGCAGAAACATGTTTATTTCTGCTGAAAAACACGTTTTGACTCTCTCTGCACACTGGGGTTAAGAGCTGAGTGTGTGGGCTCCTCTGAGCCTTGCTGTTACATGGGGATTCAGTTGTCTGAAAAAACGCGTTTATTTCGGGCTGAAAAACACGTTTTGAAAAGTGTTCTGTTACTGCCCCATAACTTACATGGGGTTGACCAAACTTGCAGAAACATGTTTATTTCTGCTGAAAAACACGTTTTGACCCTTTCTGCACACTGGGGTTAAGATCTGAGTGTGTGGGCTCCTCTGAGCCTTGCTGTTACATGGGGATTCAGTTGTCTGAAAAAACGCGTTTATTTCGGGCTGAAAAACACGTTTTGAAAAGTGTTCTGTTACTGTCCCATAACTTACATGGGGTTGACCAAACTTGCAGAAACATGTTTATTTCTGCTGAAAAACACGTTTTGACCCTTTCTGCACACTGGGGTTAAGATCTGAGTGTGTGGGCTCCTCTGAGCCTTGCTGTTACATGGGGATTCAGTTGTCTGAAAAAACGCGTTTATTTCGGGCTGAAAAACACGTTTTGAAAAGTGTTCTGTTACTGCCCCATAACTTACATGGTGTTGACCAAACTTGCAGAAAAATGTTTATTTCTGCTGAAAAACTCGTTTTGACCCTTTCTGCACACTGGGGTTAAGAGCTGAGTGTGTGGGCTCCTCTGAGCCTTGCTGTTACATGGGGATTCAGTTGTCTGAAAAAACGCGTTTATTTCGGGCTGAAAAACACGTTTTGAAAAGTGTTCTGTTACTGCCCCATAATTTACATGGGGTTGACCAAACTTGCAGAAACATGTTTATTTCTGCTGAAAAACACGTTTTGACCCTTTCTGCACACTGGGGTTAAGATCTGAGTGTGTGGGCTCCTCTGAGCCTTGCTGTTACATGGGGATTCAGTTGTCTGAAAAAACGCGTTTATTTCGGGCTGAAAAACACGTTTTGAAAAGTGTTCTGTTACTGCCCCATAACTTACATGGGGTTGACCAAACTTGCAGAAACATGTTTATTTCTGCTGAAAAACACGTTTTGACCCTTTCTGCACACTGGGGTTAAGAGCTGAGTGTGTGGGCTCCTCTGAGCCTTGCTGTTACATGGGGATTCAGTTGTTTGAAAAAACGCGTTTATTTCGTGCTGAAAAACACGTTTTGAAAAGTGTTCTGTTACTGCCCCATAACTTACATGGGGTTGACCAAACTTGCAGAAACATGTTTATTTCTGCTGAAAAACACGTTTTGACCCTTTCTGCACACTGGGGTTAAGAGCTGAGTGTGTGGGCTCCTCTGAGCCTTGCTGTTACATGGGGATTCAGTTGTCTGAAAAAACGCGTTTATTTCGGGCTGAAAAACACGTTTTGAAAAGTGTTCTGTTACTGCCCCATAACTTACATGGGGTTGACCAAACTTGCAGAAACATGTTTATTTCTGCTGAAAAACACGTTTTGACCCTTTCTGCACACTGGGGTTAAGATCTGAGTGTGTGGGCTCCTCTGAGCCTTGCTGTTACATGGGGATTCAGTTGTCTGAAAAAACGCGTTTATTTCGGGCTGAAAAACACGTTTTGAAAAGTGTTCTGTTACTGCCCCATAACTTACATGGGGTTGACCAAACTTGCAGAAACATGTTTATTTCTGCTGTAAAACACGTTTTGACCCTTTCTGCACACTGGGGTTAAGAGCTGAGTGTGTGGGCTCCTCTGAGCCTTGCTGTTACATGGGGATTCAGTTGTTTGAAAAAACGCGTTTATTTCGTGCTGAAAAACACGTTTTGAAAAGTGTTCTGTTACTGCCCCATAACTTACATGGGGTTGACCAAACTTGCAGAAACATGTTTATTTCTGCTGAAAAACACGTTTTGACCCTTTCTGCACACTGGGGTTAAGAGCTGAGTGTGTGGGCTCCTCTGAGCCTTGCTGTTACATGGGGATTCAGTTGTCTGAAAAAACGCGTTTATTTCGGGCTGAAAAACACGTTTTGAAAAGTGTTCTGTTACTGCCCCATAACTTACATGGGGTTGACCAAACTTGCAGAAACATGTTTATTTCTGCTGAAAAACACGTTTTGACCCTTTCTGCACACTGGGGTTAAGAGCTGAGTGTGTGGGCTCCTCTGAGCCTTGCTGTTACATGGGGATTCAGTTGTCTGAAAAAACGCGTTTATTTCGGGCTGAAAAACACGTTTTGAAAAGTGTTCTGTTACTGTCCCATAACTTACATGGGGTTGACCAAACTTGCAGAAACATGTTTATTTCTGCTGAAAAACACGTTTTGACCCTTTCTGCACACTGGGGTTAAGAGCTGAGTGTGTGGGCTCCTCTGAGCCTTGCTGTTACATGGGGATTCAGTTGTCTGAAAAAACGCGTTTATTTCGGGCTGAAAAACACGTTTTGAAAAGTGTTCTGTTACTGCCCCATAACTTACATGGGGTTGACCAAACTTGCAGAAAAATGTTTATTTCTGCTGAAAAACACGTTTTGACCCTTTCTGCACACTGGGGTTAAGAGCTGAGTGTGTGGGCTCCTCTGAGCCTTGCTGTTACATGGGGATTCAGTTGTCTGAAAAAACGCGTTTATTTCGGGCTGAAAAACACGTTTTGAAAAGTGTTCTGTTACTGCCCCATAACTTACATGGGGTTGACCAAACTTGGAGAAACATGTTTATTTCTGCTGAAAAACACGTTTTGACCCTTTCTGCACACTGGGGTTAAGAGCTGAGTGTGTGGGCTCCTCTGAGCCTTGCTGTTACATGGGGATTCAGTTGTCTGAAAAAACGCGTTTATTTCGGGCTGAAAAACACGTTTTGAAAAGTGTTCTGTTACTGTCCCATAACTTACATGGGGTTGACCAAACTTGCAGAAACATGTTTATTTCTGCTGAAAAACACGTTTTGACCCTTTCTGCACACTGGGGTTAAGAGCTGAGTGTGTGGGCTCCTCTGAGCCTTGCTGTTACATGGGGATTCAGTTGTCTGAAAAAACGCGTTTATTTCGGGCTGAAAAACACGTTTTGAAAAGTGTTCTGTTACTGTCCCATAACTTACATGGGGTTGACCAAACTTGCAGAAACATGTTTATTTCTGCTGAAAAACACGTTTTGACCCTTTCTGCACACTGGGGTTAAGAGCTGAGTGTGTGGGCTCCTCTGAGCCTTGCTGTTACATGGGGATTCAGTTGTCTGAAAAAACGCGTTTATTTCGGGCTGAAAAACACGTTTTGAAAAGTGTTCTGTTACTGCCCCATAACTTACATGGGGTTGACCAAACTTGCAGAAAAATGTTTATTTCTGCTGAAAAACACGTTTTGACCCTTTCTGCACACTGGGGTTAAGAGCTGAGTGTGTGGGCTCCTCTGAGCCTTGCTGTTACATGGGGATTCAGTTGTCTGAAAAAACGCGTTTATTTCGGGCTGAAAAACACGTTTTGAAAAGTGTTCTGTTACTGCCCCATAACTTACATGGGGTTGACCAAACTTGGAGAAACATGTTTATTTCTGCTGAAAAACACGTTTTGACCCTTTCTGCACACTGGGGTTAAGAGCTGAGTGTGTGGGCTCCTCTGAGCCTTGCTGTTACATGGGGATTCAGTTGTCTGAAAAAACGCGTTTATTTCGGGCTGAAAAACACGTTTTGAAAAGTGTTCTGTTACTGTCCCATAACTTACATGGGGTTGACCAAACTTGCAGAAACATGTTTATTTCTGCTGAAAAACACGTTTTGACCCTTTCTGCACACTGGGGTTAAGAGCTGAGTGTGTGGGCTCCTCTGAGCCTTGCTGTTACATGGGGATTCAGTTGTCTGAAAAAACGCGTTTATTTCGGGCTGAAAAACACGTTTTGAAAAGTGTTCTGTTACTGCCCCATAACTTACATGGGGTTGACCAAACTTGCAGAAAAATGTTTATTTCTGCTGAAAAACACGTTTTGACCCTTTCTGCACACTGGGGTTAAGAGCTGAGTGTGTGGGCTCCTCTGAGCCTTGCTGTTACATGGGGATTCAGATGTCTGAAAAAACGCGTTTATTTCGGGCTGAAAAACACGTTTTGAAAAGTGTGCTGTTACTGCCCCATAACTTACATGGGGTTGACCAATCTTGCAGAAACATGTTTATTTCTGCTGAAAAACATGTTTTGACTCTTTCTGCACACTGGGGTTAAGAGCTGAGTGTGTGGGCTCCTCTGAGCCTTGCTGCTGCATGGGGATTCAGTTGTCTGAAAAAACGCGTTTATTTCGGGCTGAAAAACACGTTTTGAAAAGTGTTCTGTTACTGCCCCATAACTTACATGGGGTTGACCAAACTTGCAGAAACATGTTTATTTCTGCTGAAAAACATGTTTTGACTCTCTCTGCACACTGGGGTTAAGAGCTGAGTGTGTGGGCTCCTCTGAGCCTTGCTGCTGCATGGGGATTCAGTTGTCTGAAAAAACGCGTTTATTTCGGGCTGAAAAACACGTTTTGAAAAGTGTTCTGTTACTGCCCCATAACTTACATGGGGTTGACCAAACTTGCAGAAACATGTTTATTTCTGCTGAAAAACACGTTTTGACTCTCTCTGCACACTGGGGTTAAGAGCTGAGTGTGTGGGCTCCTCTGAGCCTTGCTGTTACATGGGGATTCAGTTGTCTGAAAAAACGCGTTTATTTCGGGCTGAAAAACACGTTTTGAAAAGTGTTCTGTTACTGCCCCATAACTTACATGGGGTTGACCAAACTTGCAGAAACATGTTTATTTCTGCTGAAAAACACGTTTTGACCCTTTCTGCACACTGGGGTTAAGATCTGAGTGTGTGGGCTCCTCTGAGCCTTGCTGTTACATGGGGATTCAGTTGTCTGAAAAAACGCGTTTATTTCGGGCTGAAAAACACGTTTTGAAAAGTGTTCTGTTACTGCCCCATAACTTACATGGTGTTGACCAAACTTGCAGAAAAATGTTTATTTCTGCTGAAAAACTCGTTTTGACCCTTTCTGCACACTGGGGTTAAGAGCTGAGTGTGTGGGCTCCTCTGAGCCTTGCTGTTACATGGGGATTCAGTTGTCTGAAAAAACGCGTTTATTTCGGGCTGAAAAACACGTTTTGAAAAGTGTTCTGTTACTGCCCCATAATTTACATGGGGTTGACCAAACTTGCAGAAACATGTTTATTTCTGCTGAAAAACACGTTTTGACCCTTTCTGCACACTGGGGTTAAGATCTGAGTGTGTGGGCTCCTCTGAGCCTTGCTGTTACATGGGGATTCAGTTGTCTGAAAAAACGCGTTTATTTCGGGCTGAAAAACACGTTTTGAAAAGTGTTCTGTTACTGCCCCATAACTTACATGGGGTTGACCAAACTTGCAGAAACATGTTTATTTCTGCTGAAAAACACGTTTTGACCCTTTCTGCACACTGGGGTTAAGAGCTGAGTGTGTGGGCTCCTCTGAGCCTTGCTGTTACATGGGGATTCAGTTGTTTGAAAAAACGCGTTTATTTCGTGCTGAAAAACACGTTTTGAAAAGTGTTCTGTTACTGCCCCATAACTTACATGGGGTTGACCAAACTTGCAGAAACATGTTTATTTCTGCTGAAAAACACGTTTTGACCCTTTCTGCACACTGGGGTTAAGAGCTGAGTGTGTGGGCTCCTCTGAGCCTTGCTGTTACATGGGGATTCAGTTGTCTGAAAAAACGCGTTTATTTCGGGCTGAAAAACACGTTTTGAAAAGTGTTCTGTTACTGCCCCATAACTTACATGGGGTTGACCAAACTTGCAGAAACATGTTTATTTCTGCTGAAAAACACGTTTTGACCCTTTCTGCACACTGGGGTTAAGAGCTGAGTGTGTGGGCTCCTCTGAGCCTTGCTGTTACATGGGGATTCAGTTGTCTGAAAAAACGCGTTTATTTCGGGCTGAAAAACACGTTTTGAAAAGTGTTCTGTTACTGTCCCATAACTTACATGGGGTTGACCAAACTTGCAGAAACATGTTTATTTCTGCTGAAAAACACGTTTTGACCCTTTCTGCACACTGGGGTTAAGAGCTGAGTGTGTGGGCTCCTCTGAGCCTTGCTGTTACATGGGGATTCAGTTGTCTGAAAAAACGCGTTTATTTCGGGCTGAAAAACACGTTTTGAAAAGTGTTCTGTTACTGCCCCATAACTTACATGGGGTTGACCAAACTTGCAGAAAAATGTTTATTTCTGCTGAAAAACACGTTTTGACCCTTTCTGCACACTGGGGTTAAGAGCTGAGTGTGTGGGCTCCTCTGAGCCTTGCTGTTACATGGGGATTCAGTTGTCTGAAAAAACGCGTTTATTTCGGGCTGAAAAACACGTTTTGAAAAGTGTTCTGTTACTGCCCCATAACTTACATGGGGTTGACCAAACTTGGAGAAACATGTTTATTTCTGCTGAAAAACACGTTTTGACCCTTTCTGCACACTGGGGTTAAGAGCTGAGTGTGTGGGCTCCTCTGAGCCTTGCTGTTACATGGGGATTCAGTTGTCTGAAAAAACGCGTTTATTTCGGGCTGAAAAACACGTTTTGAAAAGTGTTCTGTTACTGTCCCATAACTTACATGGGGTTGACCAAACTTGCAGAAACATGTTTATTTCTGCTGAAAAACACGTTTTGACCCTTTCTGCACACTGGGGTTAAGAGCTGAGTGTGTGGGCTCCTCTGAGCCTTGCTGTTACATGGGGATTCAGTTGTCTGAAAAAACGCGTTTATTTCGGGCTGAAAAACACGTTTTGAAAAGTGTTCTGTTACTGCCCCATAACTTACATGGGGTTGACCAAACTTGCAGAAAAATGTTTATTTCTGCTGAAAAACACGTTTTGACCTTTTCTGCACACTGGGGTTAAGAGCTGAGTGTGTGGGCTCCTCTGAGCCTTGCTGTTACATGGGGATTCAGATGTCTGAAAAAACGCGTTTATTTCGGGCTGAAAAACACGTTTTGAAAAGTGTGCTGTTACTGCCCCATAACTTACATGGGGTTGACCAATCTTGCAGAAACATGTTTATTTCTGCTGAAAAACATGTTTTGACTCTTTCTGCACACTGGGGTTAAGAGCTGAGTGTGTGGGCTCCTCTGAGCCTTGCTGCTGCATGGGGATTCAGTTGTCTGAAAAAACGCGTTTATTTCGGGCTGAAAAACACGTTTTGAAAAGTGTTCTGTTACTGCCCCATAACTTACATGGGGTTGACCAAACTTGCAGAAACATGTTTATTTCTGCTGAAAAACACGTTTTGACTCTCTCTGCACACTGGGGTTAAGAGCTGAGTGTGTGGGCTCCTCTGAGCCTTGCTGTTACATGGGGATTCAGTTGTCTGAAAAAACGCGTTTATTTCGGGCTGAAAAACACGTTTTGAAAAGTGTTCTGTTACTGCCCCATAACTTACATGGGGTTGACCAAACTTGCAGAAACATGTTTATTTCTGCTGAAAAACACGTTTTGACCCTTTCTGCACACTGGGGTTAAGATCTGAGTGTGTGGGCTCCTCTGAGCCTTGCTGTTACATGGGGATTCAGTTGTCTGAAAAAACGCGTTTATTTCGGGCTGAAAAACACGTTTTGAAAAGTGTTCTGTTACTGTCCCATAACTTACATGGGGTTGACCAAACTTGCAGAAACATGTTTATTTCTGCTGAAAAACACGTTTTGACCCTTTCTGCACACTGGGGTTAAGATCTGAGTGTGTGGGCTCCTCTGAGCCTTGCTGTTACATGGGGATTCAGTTGTCTGAAAAAACGCGTTTATTTCGGGCTGAAAAACACGTTTTGAAAAGTGTTCTGTTACTGCCCCATAACTTACATGGTGTTGACCAAACTTGCAGAAAAATGTTTATTTCTGCTGAAAAACTCGTTTTGACCCTTTCTGCACACTGGGGTTAAGAGCTGAGTGTGTGGGCTCCTCTGAGCCTTGCTGTTACATGGGGATTCAGTTGTCTGAAAAAACGCGTTTATTTCGGGCTGAAAAACACGTTTTGAAAAGTGTTCTGTTACTGCCCCATAACTTACATGGGGTTGACCAAACTTGCAGAAACATGTTTATTTCTGCTGAAAAACACATTTTGACCCTTTCTGCACACTGGGGTTAAGAGCTGAGTGTGTGGGCTCCTCTGAGCCTTGCTGTTACATGGGGATTCAGTTGTCTGAAAAAACGCGTTTATTTCGGGCTGAAAAACACGTTTTGAAAAGTGTTCTGTTACTGTCCCATAACTTACATGGGGTTGACCAAACTTGCAGAAACATGTTTATTTCTGCTGAAAAACACGTTGTGACCCTTTCTGCACACTGGGGTTAAGAGCTGAGTGTGTGGGCTCCTCTGAGCCTTGCTGTTACATGGGGATTCAGTTGTCTGAAAAAACGCGTTTATTTCGGGCTGAAAAACACGTTTTGAAAAGTGTTCTGTTACTGCCCCATAACTTACATGGGGTTGACCAAACTTGCAGAAACATGTTTATTTCTGCTGAAAAACACGTTTTGACCCTTTCTGCACACTGGGGTTAAGAGCTGAGTGTGTGGGCTCCTCTGAGCCTTGCTGTTACATGGGGATTCAGTTGTCTGAAAAAACGCGTTTATTTCGGGCTGAAAAACACGTTTTGAAAAGTGTTCTGTTACTGCCCCATAACTTACATGGGGTTGACCAAACTTGCAGAAACATGTTTATTTCTGCTGAAAAACACGTTTTGACCCTTTCTGCACACTGGGGTTAAGAGCTGAGTGTGTGGGCTCCTCTGAGCCTTGCTGTTACATGGGGATTCAGTTGTCTGAAAAAACGCGTTTATTTCGGGCTGAAAAACACGTTTTGAAAAGTGTTCTGTTACTGCCCCATAACTTACATGGGGTTGACCAAACTTGCAGAAACATGTCTATTTCTGCTGAAAAACACGTTTTGACTCTTTCTGCACACTGGGGTTAAGAGCTGAGTGTGGGGGCTCTTCTGAGCCTTGCTGTTGCATGGGGATTCAGTTGTCTGAAAAAACGCGTTTATTTCGGGCTGAAAAACACGTTTTGAAAAGTGTTCTGTTACTGCACCATAACTTACATGGGGTTGACCAAACTTGCAGAAACATGTTTATTTCTGCTGAAAAACACGTTTTGACTCTTTCTGCACACTGGGGTTAAGAGCTGAGTGTGTGGGCTCTTCTGAGCCTTGCTGTTGCATGGGGATTCAGTTGTCTGAAAAAACGCGTTTATTTCGGGCTGAAAAACACGTTTTGAAAAGTGTTCTGTTACTGTCCCATAACTTACATGGGGTTGACCAAACTTGCAGAAACATGTTTATTTCTGCTGAAAAACACGTTTTGACTCTCTCTGCACACTGGGGTTAAGAGCTGAGTGTGTGGGCTCTTCTGAGCCTTGCTGTTGCATGGGGATTCAGTTGTCTGAAAAAACGCGTTTATTTCGGGCTTAAAAACACGTTTTGAAAAGTGTTCTGTTACTGTCCCATAACTTACATGGGGTTGACCAAACTTGCAGAAACATGTTTATTTCTGCTGAAAAACACGTTTTGACCCTTTCTGCACACTGGGGTTAAGATCTGAGTGTGTGGGCTCCTCTGAGCCTTGCTGTTACATGGGGATTCAGTTGTCTGAAAAAACGCGTTTATTTCGGGCTGAAAAACACGTTTTGAAAAGTGTTCTGTTACTGCCCCATAACTTACATGGGGTTGACCAAACTTGCAGAAACATGTTTATTTCTGCTGAAAAACACGTTTTGACCCTTTCTGCACACTGGGGTTAAGAGCTGAGTGTGTGGGCTCCTCTGAGCCTTGCTGTTACATGGGGATTCAGTTGTCTGAAAAAACGCGTTTATTTCGGGCTGAAAAACACGTTTTGAAAAGTGTTCTGTTACTGTCCCATAACTTACATGGGGTTGACCAAACTTGCAGAAACATGTTTATTTCTGCTGAAAAACACGTTGTGACCCTTTCTGCACACTGGGGTTAAGAGCTGAGTGTGTGGGCTCCTCTGAGCCTTGCTGTTACATGGGGATTCAGTTGTCTGAAAAAACGCGTTTATTTCGGGCTGAAAAACACGTTTTGAAAAGTGTTCTGTTACTGCCCCATAACTTACATGGGGTTGACCAAACTTGCAGAAACATGTTTATTTCTGCTGAAAAACACGTTTTGACCCTTTCTGCACACTGGGGTTAAGAGCTGAGTGTGTGGGCTCCTCTGAGCCTTGCTGTTACATGGGGATTCAGTTGTCTGAAAAAACGCGTTTATTTCGGGCTGAAAAACACGTTTTGAAAAGTGTTCTGTTACTGTCCCATAACTTACATGGGGTTGACCAAACTTGCAGAAACATGTTTATTTCTGCTGAAAAACACGTTGTGACCCTTTCTGCACACTGGGGTTAAGAGCTGAGTGTGTGGGCTCCTCTGAGCCTTGCTGTTACATGGGGATTCAGTTGTCTGAAAAAACGCGTTTATTTCGGGCTGAAAAACACGTTTTGAAAAGTGTTCTGTTACTGTCCCATAACTTACATGGGGTTGACCAAACTTGCAGAAACATGTTTATTTCTGCTGAAAAACACGTTGTGACCCTTTCTGCACACTGGGGTTAAGAGCTGAGTGTGTGGGCTCCTCTGAGCCTTGCTGTTACATGGGGATTCAGTTGTCTGAAAAAACGCGTTTATTTCGGGCTGAAAAACACGTTTTGAAAAGTGTTCTGTTACTGTCCCATAACTTACATGGGGTTGACCAAACTTGCAGAAACATGTTTATTTCTGCTGAAAAACACGTTTTGACCCTTTCTGCACACTGGGGTTAAGAGCTGAGTGTGTGGGCTCCTCTGAGCCTTTCTGTTACATGGGGATTCAGTTGTCTGAAAAAACGCGTTTATTTCGGGCTGAAAAACACGTTTTGAAAAGTGTTCTGTTACTGCCCCATAACTTACATGGGGTTGACCAAACTTGCAGAAAAATGTTTATTTCTGCTGAAAAACACGTTTTGACCCTTTCTGCACACTGGGGTTAAGAGCTGAGTGTGTGGGCTCCTCTGAGCCTTGCTGTTACATGGGGATTCAGATGTCTGAAAAAACGCGTTTATTTCGGGCTGAAAAACACGTTTTGAAAAGTGTGCTGTTACTGCCCCATAACTTACATGGGGTTGACCAATCTTGCAGAAACATGTTTATTTCTGCTGAAAAACATGTTTTGACTCTTTCTGCACACTGGGGTTAAGAGCTGAGTGTGTGGGCTCCTCTGAGCCTTGCTGCTGCATGGGGATTCAGTTGTCTGAAAAAACGCGTTTATTTCGGGCTGAAAAACACGTTTTGAAAAGTGTTCTGTTACTGCCCCATAACTTACATGGTGTTGACCAAACTTGCAGAAAAATGTTTATTTCTGCTGAAAAACACGTTTTGACCCTTTCTGCACACTGGGGTTAAGAGCTGAGTGTGTGGGCTCCTCTGAGCCTTGCTGTTACATGGGGATTCAGTTGTCTGAAAAAACGCGTTTATTTCGGGCTGAAAAACACGTTTTGAAAAGTGTTCTGTTACTGTCCCATAACTTACATGGGGTTGACCAAACTTGCAGAAACATGTTTATTTCTGCTGAAAAACACGTTTTGACCCTTTCTGCACACTGGGGTTAAGAGCTGAGTGTGTGGGCTCCTCTGAGCCTTGCTGTTACATGGGGATTCAGATGTCTGAAAAAACGCGTTTATTTCGGGCTGAAAAACACGTTTTGAAAAGTGTGCTGTTACTGCCCCATAACTTACATGGGGTTGACCAATCTTGCAGAAACATGTTTATTTCTGCTGAAAAACATGTTTTGACTCTTTCTGCACACTGGGGTTAAGAGCTGAGTGTGTGGGCTCCTCTGAGCCTTGCTGCTGCATGGGGATTCAGTTGTCTGAAAAAACGCGTTTATTTCGGGCTGAAAAACACGTTTTGAAAAGTGTTCTGTTACTGCCCCATAACTTACATGCGGTTGACCAAACTTGCAGAAACATGTTTATTTCTGCTGAAAAACACGTTTTGACTCTCTCTGCACACTGGGGTTAAGAGCTGAGTGTGTGGGCTCCTCTGAGCCTTGCTGTTACATGGGGATTCAGTTGTCTGAAAAAACGCGTTTATTTCGGGCTGAAAAACACGTTTTGAAAAGTGTTCTGTTACTGCCCCATAACTTACATGGGGTTGACCAAACTTGCAGAAACATGTTTATTTCTGCTGAAAAACACGTTTTGACCCTTTCTGCACACTGGGGTTAAGATCTGAGTGTGTGGGCTCCTCTGAGCCTTGCTGTTACATGGGGATTCAGTTGTCTGAAAAAACGCGTTTATTTCGGGCTGAAAAACACGTTTTGAAAAGTGTTCTGTTACTGTCCCATAACTTACATGGGGTTGACCAAACTTGCAGAAACATGTTTATTTCTGCTGAAAAACACGTTTTGACCCTTTCTGCACACTGGGGTTAAGATCTGAGTGTGTGGGCTCCTCTGAGCCTTGCTGTTACATGGGGATTCAGTTGTCTGAAAAAACGCGTTTATTTCGGGCTGAAAAACACGTTTTGAAAAGTGTTCTGTTACTGCCCCATAACTTACATGGTGTTGACCAAACTTGCAGAAAAATGTTTATTTCTGCTGAAAAACTCGTTTTGACCCTTTCTGCACACTGGGGTTAAGAGCTGAGTGTGTGGGCTCCTCTGAGCCTTGCTGTTACATGGGGATTCAGTTGTCTGAAAAAACGCGTTTATTTCGGGCTGAAAAACACGTTTTGAAAAGTGTTCTGTTACTGCCCCATAACTTACATGGGGTTGACCAAACTTGCAGAAACATGTTTATTTCTGCTGAAAAACACGTTTTGACCCTTTCTGCACACTGGGGTTAAGAGCTGAGTGTGTGGGCTCCTCTGAGCCTTGCTGTTACATGGGGATTCAGTTGTCTGAAAAAACGCGTTTATTTCGGGCTGAAAAACACGTTTTGAAAAGTGTTCTGTTACTGTCCCATAACTTACATGGGGTTGACCAAACTTGCAGAAACATGTTTATTTCTGCTGAAAAACACGTTGTGACCCTTTCTGCACACTGGGGTTAAGAGCTGAGTGTGTGGGCTCCTCTGAGCCTTGCTGTTACATGGGGATTCAGTTGTCTGAAAAAACGCGTTTATTTCGGGCTGAAAAACACGTTTTGAAAAGTGTTCTGTTACTGCCCCATAACTTACATGGGGTTGACCAAACTTGCAGAAACATGTTTATTTCTGCTGAAAAACACGTTTTGACCCTTTCTGCACACTGGGGTTAAGAGCTGAGTGTGTGGGCTCCTCTGAGCCTTGCTGTTACATGGGGATTCAGTTGTCTGAAAAAACGCGTTTATTTCGGGCTGAAAAACACGTTTTGAAAAGTGTTCTGTTACTGCCCCATAACTTACATGGGGTTGACCAAACTTGCAGAAACATGTTTATTTCTGCTGAAAAACACGTTTTGACCCTTTCTGCACACTGGGGTTAAGAGCTGAGTGTGTGGGCTCCTCTGAGCCTTGCTGTTACATGGGGATTCAGTTGTCTGAAAAAACGCGTTTATTTCGGGCTGAAAAACACGTTTTGAAAAGTGTTCTGTTACTGCCCCATAACTTACATGGGGTTGACCAAACTTGCAGAAACATGTCTATTTCTGCTGAAAAACACGTTTTGACTCTTTCTGCACACTGGGGTTAAGAGCTGAGTGTGGGGGCTCTTCTGAGCCTTGCTGTTGCATGGGGATTCAGTTGTCTGAAAAAACGCGTTTATTTCGGGCTGAAAAACACGTTTTGAAAAGTGTTCTGTTACTGCACCATAACTTACATGGGGTTGACCAAACTTGCAGAAACATGTTTATTTCTGCTGAAAAACACGTTTTGACTCTTTCTGCACACTGGGGTTAAGAGCTGAGTGTGTGGGCTCTTCTGAGCCTTGCTGTTGCATGGGGATTCAGTTGTCTGAAAAAACGCGTTTATTTCGGGCTGAAAAACACGTTTTGAAAAGTGTTCTGTTACTGTCCCATAACTTACATGGGGTTGACCAAACTTGCAGAAACATGTTTATTTCTGCTGAAAAACACGTTTTGACTCTCTCTGCACACTGGGGTTAAGAGCTGAGTGTGTGGGCTCTTCTGAGCCTTGCTGTTGCATGGGGATTCAGTTGTCTGAAAAAACGCGTTTATTTCGGGCTTAAAAACACGTTTTGAAAAGTGTTCTGTTACTGTCCCATAACTTACATGGGGTTGACCAAACTTGCAGAAACATGTTTATTTCTGCTGAAAAACACGTTTTGACCCTTTCTGCACACTGGGGTTAAGATCTGAGTGTGTGGGCTCCTCTGAGCCTTGCTGTTACATGGGGATTCAGTTGTCTGAAAAAACGCGTTTATTTCGGGCTGAAAAACACGTTTTGAAAAGTGTTCTGTTACTGCCCCATAACTTACATGGGGTTGACCAAACTTGGAGAAACATGTTTATTTCTGCTGAAAAACACGTTTTGACCCTTTCTGCACACTGGGGTTAAGAGCTGAGTGTGTGGGCTCCTCTGAGCCTTGCTGTTACATGGGGATTCAGTTGTCTGAAAAAACGCGTTTATTTCGGGCTGAAAAACACGTTTTGAAAAGTGTTCTGTTACTGTCCCATAACTTACATGGGGTTGACCAAACTTGCAGAAACATGTTTATTTCTGCTGAAAAACACGTTTTGACCCTTTCTGCACACTGGGGTTAAGAGCTGAGTGTGTGGGCTCCTCTGAGCCTTGCTGTTACATGGGGATTCAGTTGTCTGAAAAAACGCGTTTATTTCGGGCTGAAAAACACGTTTTGAAAAGTGTTCTGTTACTGCCCCATAACTTACATGGGGTTGACCAAACTTGCAGAAAAATGTTTATTTCTGCTGAAAAACACGTTTTGACCCTTTCTGCACACTGGGGTTAAGAGCTGAGTGTGTGGGCTCCTCTGAGCCTTGCTGTTACATGGGGATTCAGATGTCTGAAAAAACGCGTTTATTTCGGGCTGAAAAACACGTTTTGAAAAGTGTGCTGTTACTGCCCCATAACTTACATGGGGTTGACCAATCTTGCAGAAACATGTTTATTTCTGCTGAAAAACATGTTTTGACTCTTTCTGCACACTGGGGTTAAGAGCTGAGTGTGTGGGCTCCTCTGAGCCTTGCTGCTGCATGGGGATTCAGTTGTCTGAAAAAACGCGTTTATTTCGGGCTGAAAAACACGTTTTGAAAAGTGTTCTGTTACTGCCCCATAACTTACATGGGGTTGACCAAACTTGCAGAAACATGTTTATTTCTGCTGAAAAACACGTTTTGACTCTCTCTGCACACTGGGGTTAAGAGCTGAGTGTGTGGGCTCCTCTGAGCCTTGCTGTTACATGGGGATTCAGTTGTCTGAAAAAACGCGTTTATTTCGGGCTGAAAAACACGTTTTGAAAAGTGTTCTGTTACTGCCCCATAACTTACATGGGGTTGACCAAACTTGCAGAAACATGTTTATTTCTGCTGAAAAACACGTTTTGACCCTTTCTGCACACTGGGGTTAAGATCTGAGTGTGTGGGCTCCTCTGAGCCTTGCTGTTACATGGGGATTCAGTTGTCTGAAAAAACGCGTTTATTTCGGGCTGAAAAACACGTTTTGAAAAGTGTTCTGTTACTGTCCCATAACTTACATGGGGTTGACCAAACTTGCAGAAACATGTTTATTTCTGCTGAAAAACACGTTTTGACCCTTTCTGCACACTGGGGTTAAGATCTGAGTGTGTGGGCTCCTCTGAGCCTTGCTGTTACATGGGGATTCAGTTGTCTGAAAAAACGCGTTTATTTCGGGCTGAAAAACACGTTTTGAAAAGTGTTCTGTTACTGCCCCATAACTTACATGGTGTTGACCAAACTTGCAGAAAAATGTTTATTTCTGCTGAAAAACTCGTTTTGACCCTTTCTGCACACTGGGGTTAAGAGCTGAGTGTGTGGGCTCCTCTGAGCCTTGCTGTTACATGGGGATTCAGTTGTCTGAAAAAACGCGTTTATTTCGGGCTGAAAAACACGTTTTGAAAAGTGTTCTGTTACTGTCCCATAACTTACATGGGGTTGACCAAACTTGCAGAAACATGTTTATTTCTGCTGAAAAACACGTTGTGACCCTTTCTGCACACTGGGGTTAAGAGCTGAGTGTGTGGGCTCCTCTGAGCCTTGCTGTTACATGGGGATTCAGTTGTCTGAAAAAACGCGTTTATTTCGGGCTGAAAAACACGTTTTGAAAAGTGTTCTGTTACTGCCCCATAACTTACATGGGGTTGACCAAACTTGCAGAAACATGTTTATTTCTGCTGAAAAACACGTTTTGACCCTTTCTGCACACTGGGGTTAAGAGCTGAGTGTGTGGGCTCCTCTGAGCCTTGCTGTTACATGGGGATTCAGTTGTCTGAAAAAACGCGTTTATTTCGGGCTGAAAAACACGTTTTGAAAAGTGTTCTGTTACTGCCCCATAACTTACATGGGGTTGACCAAACTTGCAGAAACATGTTTATTTCTGCTGAAAAACACGTTTTGACCCTTTCTGCACACTGGGGTTAAGAGCTGAGTGTGTGGGCTCCTCTGAGCCTTGCTGTTACATGGGGATTCAGTTGTCTGAAAAAACGCGTTTATTTCGGGCTGAAAAACACGTTTTGAAAAGTGTTCTGTTACTGCCCCATAACTTACATGGGGTTGACCAAACTTGCAGAAACATGTCTATTTCTGCTGAAAAACACGTTTTGACTCTTTCTGCACACTGGGGTTAAGAGCTGAGTGTGGGGGCTCTTCTGAGCCTTGCTGTTGCATGGGGATTCAGTTGTCTGAAAAAACGCGTTTATTTCGGGCTGAAAAACACGTTTTGAAAAGTGTTCTGTTACTGCACCATAACTTACATGGGGTTGACCAAACTTGCAGAAACATGTTTATTTCTGCTGAAAAACACGTTTTGACTCTTTCTGCACACTGGGGTTAAGAGCTGAGTGTGTGGGCTCTTCTGAGCCTTGCTGTTGCATGGGGATTCAGTTGTCTGAAAAAACGCGTTTATTTCGGGCTGAAAAACACGTTTTGAAAAGTGTTCTGTTACTGTCCCATAACTTACATGGGGTTGACCAAACTTGCAGAAACATGTTTATTTCTGCTGAAAAACACGTTTTGACTCTCTCTGCACACTGGGGTTAAGAGCTGAGTGTGTGGGCTCTTCTGAGCCTTGCTGTTGCATGGGGATTCAGTTGTCTGAAAAAACGCGTTTATTTCGGGCTTAAAAACACGTTTTGAAAAGTGTTCTGTTACTGTCCCATAACTTACATGGGGTTGACCAAACTTGCAGAAACATGTTTATTTCTGCTGAAAAACACGTTTTGACCCTTTCTGCACACTGGGGTTAAGATCTGAGTGTGTGGGCTCCTCTGAGCCTTGCTGTTACATGGGGATTCAGTTGTCTGAAAAAACGCGTTTATTTCGGGCTGAAAAACACGTTTTGAAAAGTGTTCTGTTACTGCCCCATAACTTACATGGGGTTGACCAAACTTGCAGAAACATGTTTATTTCTGCTGAAAAACACGTTTTGACCCTTTCTGCACACTGGGGTTAAGAGCTGAGTGTGTGGGCTCCTCTGAGCCTTGCTGTTACATGGGGATTCAGTTGTCTGAAAAAACGCGTTTATTTCGGGCTGAAAAACACGTTTTGAAAAGTGTTCTGTTACTGTCCCATAACTTACATGGGGTTGACCAAACTTGCAGAAACATGTTTATTTCTGCTGAAAAACACGTTGTGACCCTTTCTGCACACTGGGGTTAAGAGCTGAGTGTGTGGGCTCCTCTGAGCCTTGCTGTTACATGGGGATTCAGTTGTCTGAAAAAACGCGTTTATTTCGGGCTGAAAAACACGTTTTGAAAAGTGTTCTGTTACTGCCCCATAACTTACATGGGGTTGACCAAACTTGCAGAAACATGTTTATTTCTGCTGAAAAACACGTTTTGACCCTTTCTGCACACTGGGGTTAAGAGCTGAGTGTGTGGGCTCCTCTGAGCCTTGCTGTTACATGGGGATTCAGTTGTCTGAAAAAACGCGTTTATTTCGGGCTGAAAAACACGTTTTGAAAAGTGTTCTGTTACTGTCCCATAACTTACATGGGGTTGACCAAACTTGCAGAAACATGTTTATTTCTGCTGAAAAACACGTTTTGACCCTTTCTGCACACTGGGGTTAAGAGCTGAGTGTGTGGGCTCCTCTGAGCCTTTCTGTTACATGGGGATTCAGTTGTTTGAAAAAACGCGTTTATTTCGGGCTGAAAAACACGTTTTGAAAAGTGTTTTGTTACTGCCCCATAACTTACATGGGGTTGACCAAACTTGCAGAAAAATGTTTATTTCTGCTGAAAAACACGTTTTGACCCTTTCTGCACACTGGGGTTAAGAGCTGAGTGTGTGGGCTCCTCTGAGCCTTGCTGTTACATGGGGATTCAGATGTCTGAAAAAACGCGTTTATTTCGGGCTGAAAAACACGTTTTGAAAAGTGTGCTGTTACTGCCCCATAACTTACATGGGGTTGACCAATCTTGCAGAAACATGTTTATTTCTGCTGAAAAACATGTTTTGACTCTTTCTGCACACTGGGGTTAAGAGCTGAGTGTGTGGGCTCCTCTGAGCCTTGCTGCTGCATGGGGATTCAGTTGTCTGAAAAAACGCGTTTATTTCGGGCTGAAAAACACGTTTTGAAAAGTGTTCTGTTACTGCCCCATAACTTACATGGGGTTGACCAAACTTGCAGAAACATGTTTATTTCTGCTGAAAAACATGTTTTGACCCTTTCTGCACACTGGGGTTAAGAGCTGAGTGTGTGGGCTCCTCTGAGCCTTGCTGTTACATGGGGATTCAGTTGTCTGAAAAAACGCGTTTATTTCGGGCTGAAAAACACGTTTTGAAAAGTGTTCTGTTACTGCCCCATAACTTACATGGGGTTGACCAAACTTGCAGAAACATGTTTATTTCTGCTGAAAAACACGTTTTGACCCTTTCTGCACACTGGGGTTAAGATCTGAGTGTGTGGGCTCCTCTGAGCCTTGCTGTTACATGGGGATTCAGTTTTCTGAAAAAACGCGTTTATTTCGGGCTGAAAAACACGTTTTGAAAAGTGTTCTGTTACTGTCCCATAACTTACATGGGGTTGACCAAACTTGCAGAAACATGTTTATTTCTGCTGAAAAACACGTTTTGACCCTTTCTGCACACTGGGGTTAAGATCTGAGTGTGTGGGCTCCTCTGAGCCTTGCTGTTACATGGGGATTCAGTTGTCTGAAAAAACGCGTTTATTTCGGGCTGAAAAACACGTTTTGAAAAGTGTTCTGTTACTGCCCCATAACTTACATGGTGTTGACCAAACTTGCAGAAAAATGTTTATTTCTGCTGAAAAACACGTTTTGACCCTTTCTGCACACTGGGGTTAAGAGCTGAGTGTGTGGGCTCCTCTGAGCCTTGCTGTTACATGGGGATTCAGTTGTCTGAAAAAACGCGTTTATTTCGGGCTGAAAAACACGTTTTGAAAAGTGTTCTGTTACTGTCCCATAACTTACATGGGGTTGACCAAACTTGCAGAAACATGTTTATTTCTGCTGAAAAACACGTTTTGACCCTTTCTGCACACTGGGGTTAAGAGCTGAGTGTGTGGGCTCCTCTGAGCCTTTCTGTTACATGGGGATTCAGTTGTCTGAAAAAACGCGTTTATTTCGGGCTGAAAAACACGTTTTGAAAAGTGTTCTGTTACTGCCCCATAACTTACATGGGGTTGACCAAACTTGCAGAAAAATGTTTATTTCTGCTGAAAAACACGTTTTGACCCTTTCTGCACACTGGGGTTAAGAGCTGAGTGTGTGGGCTCCTCTGAGCCTTGCTGTTACATGGGGATTCAGATGTCTGAAAAAACGCGTTTATTTCGGGCTGAAAAACACGTTTTGAAAAGTGTGCTGTTACTGCCCCATAACTTACATGGGGTTGACCAAACTTGCAGAAACATGTTTATTTCTGCTGAAAAACACGTTTTAACCCTTTCTGCACACTGGGGTTAAGAGCTGAGTGTGTGGGCTCCTCTGAGCCTTGCTGTTACATGGGGATTCAGTTGTCTGAAAAAACGCGTTTATTTCGGGCTGAAAAACACGTTTTGAAAAGTGTTCTGTTACTGTCCCATAACTTACATGGGGTTGACCAAACTTGCAGAAACATGTTTATTTCTGCTGAAAAACACGTTGTGACCCTTTCTGCACACTGGGGTTAAGAGCTGAGTGTGTGGGCTCCTCTGAGCCTTGCTGTTACATGGGGATTCAGTTGTCTGAAAAAACGCGTTTATTTCGGGCTGAAAAACACGTTTTGAAAAGTGTTCTGTTACTGCCCCATAACTTACATGGGGTTGACCAAACTTGCAGAAACATGTTTATTTCTGCTGAAAAACACGTTTTGACCCTTTCTGCACACTGGGGTTAAGAGCTGAGTGTGTGGGCTCCTCTGAGCCTTGCTGTTACATGGGGATTCAGTTGTCTGAAAAAACGCGTTTATTTCGGGCTGAAAAACACGTTTTGAAAAGTGTTCTGTTACTGTCCCATAACTTACATGGGGTTGACCAAACTTGCAGAAACATGTTTATTTCTGCTGAAAAACACGTTTTGACCCTTTCTGCACACTGGGGTTAAGAGCTGAGTGTGTGGGCTCCTCTGAGCCTTTCTGTTACATGGGGATTCAGTTGTCTGAAAAAACGCGTTTATTTCGGGCTGAAAAACACGTTTTGAAAAGTGTTCTGTTACTGCCCCATAACTTACATGGGGTTGACCAAACTTGCAGAAAAATGTTTATTTCTGCTGAAAAACACGTTTTGACCCTTTCTGCACACTGGGGTTAAGAGCTGAGTGTGTGGGCTCCTCTGAGCCTTGCTGTTACATGGGGATTCAGATGTCTGAAAAAACGCGTTTATTTCGGGCTGAAAAACACGTTTTGAAAAGTGTGCTGTTACTGCCCCATAACTTACATGGGGTTGACCAATCTTGCAGAAACATGTTTATTTCTGCTGAAAAACATGTTTTGACTCTTTCTAAACACTGGGGTTAAGAGCTGAGTGTGTGGGCTCCTCTGAGCCTTGCTGCTGCATGGGGATTCAGTTGTCTGAAAAAACGCGTTTATTTCGGGCTGAAAAACACGTTTTGAAAAGTGTTCTGTTACTGCCCCATAACTTACATGGGGTTGACCAAACTTGCAGAAACATGTTTATTTCTGCTGAAAAACACGTTTTGACCCTTTCTGCACACTGGGGTTAAGAGCTGAGTGTGTGGGCTCCTCTGAGCCTTGCTGTTACATGGGGATTCAGTTGTCTGAAAAAACGCGTTTATTTCGGGCTGAAAAACACGTTTTGAAAAGTGTTCTGTTACTGCCCCATAACTTACATGGGGTTGACCAAACTTGCAGAAACATGTTTATTTCTGCTGAAAAACACGTTTTGACCCTTTCTGCACACTGGGGTTAAGATCTGAGTGTGTGGGCTCCTCTGAGCCTTGCTGTTACATGGGGATTCAGTTGTCTGAAAAAACGCGTTTATTTCGGGCTGAAAAACACGTTTTGAAAAGTGTTCTGTTACTGTCCCATAACTTACATGGGGTTGACCAAACTTGCAGAAACATGTTTATTTCTGCTGAAAAACACGTTTTGACCCTTTCTGCACACTGGGGTTAAGATCTGAGTGTGTGGGCTCCTCTGAGCCTTGCTGTTACATGGGGATTCAGTTGTCTGAAAAAACGCGTTTATTTCGGGCTGAAAAACACGTTTTGAAAAGTGTTCTGTTACTGCCCCATAACTTACATGGTGTTGACCAAACTTGCAGAAAAATGTTTATTTCTGCTGAAAAACACGTTTTGACCCTTTCTGCACACTGGGGTTAAGAGCTGAGTGTGTGGGCTCCTCTGAGCCTTGCTGTTACATGGGGATTCAGTTGTCTGAAAAAACGCGTTTATTTCGGGCTGAAAAACACGTTTTGAAAAGTGTTCTGTTACTGTCCCATAACTTACATGGGGTTGACCAAACTTGCAGAAACATGTTTATTTCTGCTGAAAAACACGTTTTGACCCTTTCTGCACACTGGGGTTAAGAGCTGAGTGTGTGGGCTCCTCTGAGCCTTTCTGTTACATGGGGATTCAGTTGTCTGAAAAAACGCGTTTATTTCGGGCTGAAAAACACGTTTTGAAAAGTGTTCTGTTACTGCCCCATAACTTACATGGGGTTGACCAAACTTGCAGAAAAATGTTTATTTCTGCTGAAAAACACGTTTTGACCCTTTCTGCACACTGGGGTTAAGAGCTGAGTGTGTGGGCTCCTCTGAGCCTTGCTGTTACATGGGGATTCAGATGTCTGAAAAAACGCGTTTATTTCGGGCTGAAAAACACGTTTTGAAAAGTGTGCTGTTACTGCCCCATAACTTACATGGGGTTGACCAAACTTGCAGAAACATGTTTATTTCTGCTGAAAAACACGTTTTGACTCTTTCTGCACACTGGGGCTAAGAGCTGAGTGTGTGGGCTCCTCTGAGCCTTGCTGCTGCATGGGGATTCAGTTGTCTGAAAAAACGCGTTTATTTCGGGCTGAAAAACACGTTTTGAAAAGTGTTCTGTTACTGCCCCATAACTTACATGGGGTTGACCAAACTTGCAGAAACATGTTTATTTCTGCTGAAAAACACGTTTTGACCCTTTCTGCACACTGGGGTTAAGAGCTGAGTGTGTGGGCTCCTCTGAGCCTTGCTGTTACATGGGGATTCAGTTGTCTGAAAAAACGCGTTTATTTCGGGCTGAAAAACACGTTTTGAAAAGTGTTCTGTTACTGCCCCATAATTTACATGGGGTTGACCAAACTTGCAGAAACATGTTTATTTCTGCTGAAAAACACGTTTTGACCCTTTCTGCACACTGGGGTTAAGATCTGAGTGTGTGGGCTCCTCTGAGCCTTGCTGTTACATGGGGATTCAGTTGTCTGAAAAAACGCGTTTATTTCGGGCTGAAAAACACGTTTTGAAAAGTGTTCTGTTACTGCCCCATAACTTACATGGGGTTGACCAAACTTGCAGAAACATGTTTGTTTCTGCTAAAAAACACGTTTTGACCCTTTCTGCACACTGGGGTTAAGAGCTGAGTGTGTGGGCTCCTCTGAGCCTTGCTGTTACATGGGGATTCAGTTGTCTGAAAAAACGCGTTTATTTCGGGCTGAAAAACACGTTTTGAAAAGTGTTCTGTTACTGTCCCATAACTTACATGGGGTTGACCAAACTTGCAGAAACATGTTTATTTCTGCTGAAAAACACGTTGTGACCCTTTCTGCACACTGGGGTTAAGAGCTGAGTGTGTGGGCTCCTCTGAGCCTTGCTGTTACATGGGGATTCAGTTGTCTGAAAAAACGCGTTTATTTCGGGCTGAAAAACACGTTTTGAAAAGTGTTCTGTTACTGTCCCATAACTTACATGGGGTTGACCAAACTTGCAGAAACATGTTTATTTCTGCTGAAAAACACGTTTTGACCCTTTCTGCACACTGGGGTTAAGAGCTGAGTGTGTGGGCTCCTCTGAGCCTTGCTGTTACATGGGGATTCAGTTGTCTGAAAAAACGCGTTTATTTCGGGCTGAAAAACACGTTTTGAAAAGTGTTCTGTTACTGTCCCATAACTTACATGGGGTTGACCAAACTTGCAGAAACATGTTTATTTCTGCTGAAAAACACGTTGTGACCCTTTCTGCACACTGGGGTTAAGAGCTGAGTGTGTGGGCTCCTCTGAGCCTTGCTGTTACATGGGGATTCAGTTGTCTGAAAAAACGCGTTTATTTCGGGCTGAAAAACACGTTTTGAAAAGTGTTCTGTTACTGCCCCATAACTTACATGGGGTTGACCAAACTTGCAGAAACATGTTTATTTCTGCTGAAAAACACGTTTTGACCCTTTCTGCACACTGGGGTTAAGAGCTGAGTGTGTGGGCTCCTCTGAGCCTTGCTGTTACATGGGGATTCAGTTGTCTGAAAAAACGCGTTTATTTCGGGCTGAAAAACACGTTTTGAAAAGTGTTCTGTTACTGTCCCATAACTTACATGGGGTTGACCAAACTTGCAGAAACATGTTTATTTCTGCTGAAAAACACGTTTTGACCCTTTCTGCACACTGGGGTTAAGAGCTGAGTGTGTGGGCTCCTCTGAGCCTTTCTGTTACATGGGGATTCAGTTGTCTGAAAAAACGCGTTTATTTCGGGCTGAAAAACACGTTTTGAAAAGTGTTCTGTTACTGCCCCATAACTTACATGGGGTTGACCAAACTTGCAGAAAAATGTTTATTTCTGCTGAAAAACACGTTTTGACCCTTTCTGCACACTGGGGTTAAGAGCTGAGTGTGTGGGCTCCTCTGAGCCTTGCTGTTACATGGGGATTCAGATGTCTGAAAAAACGCGTTTATTTCGGGCTGAAAAACACGTTTTGAAAAGTGTGCTGTTACTGCCCCATAACTTACATGGGGTTGACCAATCTTGCAGAAACATGTTTATTTCTGCTGAAAAACATGTTTTGACTCTTTCTGCACACTGGGGTTAAGAGCTGAGTGTGTGGGCTCCTCTGAGCCTTGCTGCTGCATGGGGATTCAGTTGTCTGAAAAAACGCGTTTATTTCGGGCTGAAAAACACGTTTTGAAAAGTGTTCTGTTACTGCCCCATAACTTACATGGGGTTGACCAAACTTGCAGAAACATGTTTATTTCTGCTGAAAAACACGTTTTGACCCTTTCTGCACACTGGGGTTAAGAGCTGAGTGTGTGGGCTCCTCTGAGCCTTGCTGTTACATGGGGATTCAGTTGTCTGAAAAAACGCGTTTATTTCGGGCTGAAAAACACGTTTTGAAAAGTGTTCTGTTACTGCCCCATAACTTACATGGGGTTGACCAAACTTGCAGAAACATGTTTATTTCTGCTGAAAAACACGTTTTGACCCTTTCTGCACACTGGGGTTAAGATCTGAGTGTGTGGGCTCCTCTGAGCCTTGCTGTTACATGGGGATTCAGTTGTCTGAAAAAACGCGTTTATTTCGGGCTGAAAAACACGTTTTGAAAAGTGTTCTGTTACTGTCCCATAACTTACATGGGGTTGACCAAACTTGCAGAAACATGTTTATTTCTGCTGAAAAACACGTTTTGACCCTTTCTGCACACTGGGGTTAAGATCTGAGTGTGTGGGCTCCTCTGAGCCTTGCTGTTACATGGGGATTCAGTTGTCTGAAAAAACGCGTTTATTTCGGGCTGAAAAACACGTTTTGAAAAGTGTTCTGTTACTGCCCCATAACTTACATGGTGTTGACCAAACTTGCAGAAAAATGTTTATTTCTGCTGAAAAACACGTTTTGACCCTTTCTGCACACTGGGGTTAAGAGCTGAGTGTGTGGGCTCCTCTGAGCCTTGCTGTTACATGGGGATTCAGTTGTCTGAAAAAACGCGTTTATTTCGGGCTGAAAAACACGTTTTGAAAAGTGTTCTGTTACTGTCCCATAACTTACATGGGGTTGACCAAACTTGCAGAAACATGTTTATTTCTGCTGAAAAACACGTTTTGACCCTTTCTGCACACTGGGGTTAAGAGCTGAGTGTGTGGGCTCCTCTGAGCCTTTCTGTTACATGGGGATTCAGTTGTCTGAAAAAACGCGTTTATTTCGGGCTGAAAAACACGTTTTGAAAAGTGTTCTGTTACTGCCCCATAACTTACATGGGGTTGACCAAACTTGCAGAAAAATGTTTATTTCTGCTGAAAAACACGTTTTGACCCTTTCTGCACACTGGGGTTAAGAGCTGAGTGTGTGGGCTCCTCTGAGCCTTGCTGTTACATGGGGATTCAGATGTCTGAAAAAACGCGTTTATTTCGGGCTGAAAAACACGTTTTGAAAAGTGTGCTGTTACTGCCCCATAACTTACATGGGGTTGACCAAACTTGCAGAAACATGTTTATTTCTGCTGAAAAACACGTTTTGACTCTTTCTGCACACTGGGGCTAAGAGCTGAGTGTGTGGGCTCCTCTGAGCCTTGCTGCTGCATGGGGATTCAGTTGTCTGAAAAAACGCGTTTATTTCGGGCTGAAAAACACGTTTTGAAAAGTGTTCTGTTACTGCCCCATAACTTACATGGGGTTGACCAAACTTGCAGAAACATGTTTATTTCTGCTGAAAAACACGTTTTGACCCTTTCTGCACACTGGGGTTAAGAGCTGAGTGTGTGGGCTCCTCTGAGCCTTGCTGTTACATGGGGATTCAGTTGTCTGAAAAAACGCGTTTATTTCGGGCTGAAAAACACGTTTTGAAAAGTGTTCTGTTACTGCCCCATAATTTACATGGGGTTGACCAAACTTGCAGAAACATGTTTATTTCTGCTGAAAAACACGTTTTGACCCTTTCTGCACACTGGGGTTAAGATCTGAGTGTGTGGGCTCCTCTGAGCCTTGCTGTTACATGGGGATTCAGTTGTCTGAAAAAACGCGTTTATTTCGGGCTGAAAAACACGTTTTGAAAAGTGTTCTGTTACTGCCCCATAACTTACATGGGGTTGACCAAACTTGCAGAAACATGTTTGTTTCTGCTAAAAAACACGTTTTGACCCTTTCTGCACACTGGGGTTAAGAGCTGAGTGTGTGGGCTCCTCTGAGCCTTGCTGTTACATGGGGATTCAGTTGTCTGAAAAAACGCGTTTATTTCGGGCTGAAAAACACGTTTTGAAAAGTGTTCTGTTACTGTCCCATAACTTACATGGGGTTGACCAAACTTGCAGAAACATGTTTATTTCTGCTGAAAAACACGTTGTGACCCTTTCTGCACACTGGGGTTAAGAGCTGAGTGTGTGGGCTCCTCTGAGCCTTGCTGTTACATGGGGATTCAGTTGTCTGAAAAAACGCGTTTATTTCGGGCTGAAAAACACGTTTTGAAAAGTGTTCTGTTACTGTCCCATAACTTACATGGGGTTGACCAAACTTGCAGAAACATGTTTATTTCTGCTGAAAAACACGTTGTGACCCTTTCTGCACACTGGGGTTAAGAGCTGAGTGTGTGGGCTCCTCTGAGCCTTGCTGTTACATGGGGATTCAGTTGTCTGAAAAAACGCGTTTATTTCGGGCTGAAAAACACGTTTTGAAAAGTGTTCTGTTACTGCCCCATAACTTACATGGGGTTGACCAAACTTGCAGAAACATGTTTATTTCTGCTGAAAAACACGTTTTGACCCTTTCTGCACACTGGGGTTAAGAGCTGAGTGTGTGGGCTCCTCTGAGCCTTGCTGTTACATGGGGATTCAGTTGTCTGAAAAAACGCATTTATTTCGGGCTGAAAAACACGTTTTGAAAAGTGTTCTGTTACTGTCCCATAACTTACATGGGGTTGACCAAACTTGCAGAAACATGTTTATTTCTGCTGAAAAACACGTTTTGACCCTTTCTGCACACTGGGGTTAAGAGCTGAGTGTGTGGGCTCCTCTGAGCCTTGCTGTTACATGGGGATTCAGTTGTCTGAAAAAACGCGTTTATTTCGGGCTGAAAAACACGTTTTGAAAAGTGTTCTGTTACTGCCCCATAACTTACATGGGGTTGACCAAACTTGCAGAAACATGTTTATTTCTGCTGAAAAACACGTTTTGACCCTTTCTGCACACTGGGGTTAAGAGCTGAGTGTGTGGGCTCCTCTGAGCCTTGCTGTTACATGGGGATTCAGTTGTCTGAAAAAACGCGTTTATTTCGGGCTGAAAAACACGTTTTGAAAAGTGTTCTGTTACTGCCCCATAATTTACATGGGGTTGACCAAACTTGCAGAAACATGTTTATTTCTGCTGAAAAACACGTTTTGACCCTTTCTGCACACTGGGGTTAAGAGCTGAGTGTGTGGGCTCCTCTGAGCCTTGCTGTTACATGGGGATTCAGTTGTCTGAAAAAACGCGTTTATTTCGGGCTGAAAAACACGTTTTGAAAAGTGTTCTGTTACTGTCCCATAACTTACATGGGGTTGACCAAACTTGCAGAAACATGTTTATTTCTGCTGAAAAACACGTTGTGACCCTTTCTGCACACTGGGGTTAAGAGCTGAGTGTGTGGGCTCCTCTGAGCCTTGCTGTTACATGGGGATTCAGTTGTCTGAAAAAACGCGTTTATTTCGGGCTGAAAAACACGTTTTGAAAAGTGTTCTGTTACTGCCCCATAACTTACATGGGGTTGACCAAACTTGCAGAAACATGTTTATTTCTGCTGAAAAACACGTTTTGACCCTTTCTGCACACTGGGGTTAAGAGCTGAGTGTGTGGGCTCCTCTGAGCCTTGCTGTTACATGGGGATTCAGTTGTCTGAAAAAACGCGTTTATTTCGGGCTGAAAAACACGTTTTGAAAAGTGTTCTGTTACTGTCCCATAACTTACATGGGGTTGACCAAACTTGCAGAAACATGTTTATTTCTGCTGAAAAACACGTTTTGACCCTTTCTGCACACTGGGGTTAAGAGCTGAGTGTGTGGGCTCCTCTGAGCCTTGCTGTTACATGGGGATTCAGTTGTCTGAAAAAACGCGTTTATTTCGGGCTGAAAAACACGTTTTGAAAAGTGTTCTGTTACTGCCCCATAACTTACATGGGGTTGACCAAACTTGCAGAAAAATGTTTATTTCTGCTGAAAAACACGTTTTGACCCTTTCTGCACACTGGGGTTAAGAGCTGAGTGTGTGGGCTCCTCTGAGCCTTGCTGTTACATGGGGATTCAGATGTCTGAAAAAACGCGTTTATTTCGGGCTGAAAAACACGTTTTGAAAAGTGTTCTGTTACTGCCCCATAATTTACATGGGGTTGACCAAACTTGCAGAAACATGTTTATTTCTGCTGAAAAACACGTTTTGACCCTTTCTGCACACTGGGGTTAAGATCTGAGTGTGTGGGCTCCTCTGAGCCTTGCTGTTACATGGGGATTCAGTTGTCTGAAAAAACGCGTTTATTTCGGGCTGAAAAACACGTTTTGAAAAGTGTTCTGTTACTGCCCCATAACTTACATGGGGTTGACCAAACTTGCAGAAACATGTTTGTTTCTGCTGAAAAACACGTTTTGACCCTTTCTGCACACTGGGGTTAAGAGCTGAGTGTGTGGGCTCCTCTGAGCCTTGCTGTTACATGGGGATTCAGTTGTCTGAAAAAACGCGTTTATTTCGGGCTGAAAAACACGTTTTGAAAAGTGTTCTGTTACTGTCCCATAACTTACATGGGGTTGACCAAACTTGCAGAAACATGTTTATTTCTGCTGAAAAACACGTTGTGACCCTTTCTGCACACTGGGGTTAAGAGCTGAGTGTGTGGGCTCCTCTGAGCCTTGCTGTTACATGGGGATTCAGTTGTCTGAAAAAACGCGTTTATTTCGGGCTGAAAAACACGTTTTGAAAAGTGTTCTGTTACTGCCCCATAACTTACATGGGGTTGACCAAACTTGCAGAAACATGTTTATTTCTGCTGAAAAACACGTTTTGACCCTTTCTGCACACTGGGGTTAAGAGCTGAGTGTGTGGGCTCCTCTGAGCCTTGCTGTTACATGGGGATTCAGTTGTCTGAAAAAACGCGTTTATTTCGGGCTGAAAAACACGTTTTGAAAAGTGTTCTGTTACTGTCCCATAACTTACATGGGGTTGACCAAACTTGCAGAAACATGTTTATTTCTGCTGAAAAACACGTTGTGACCCTTTCTGCACACTGGGGTTAAGAGCTGAGTGTGTGGGCTCCTCTGAGCCTTGCTGTTACATGGGGATTCAGTTGTCTGAAAAAACGCGTTTATTTCGGGCTGAAAAACACGTTTTGAAAAGTGTTCTGTTACTGCCCCATAACTTACATGGGGTTGACCAAACTTGCAGAAACATGTTTATTTCTGCTGAAAAACACGTTTTGACCCTTTCTGCACACTGGGGTTAAGAGCTGAGTGTGTGGGCTCCTCTGAGCCTTGCTGTTACATGGGGATTCAGTTGTCTGAAAAAACGCGTTTATTTCGGGCTGAAAAACACGTTTTGAAAAGTGTTCTGTTACTGTCCCATAACTTACATGGGGTTGACCAAACTTGCAGAAACATGTTTATTTCTGCTGAAAAACACGTTTTGACCCTTTCTGCACACTGGGGTTAAGAGCTGAGTGTGTGGGCTCCTCTGAGCCTTGCTGTTACATGGGGATTCAGTTGTCTGAAAAAACGCGTTTATTTCGGGCTGAAAAACACGTTTTGAAAAGTGTTCTGTTACTGCCCCATAACTTACATGGGGTTGACCAAACTTGCAGAAACATGTTTATTTCTGCTGAAAAACACGTTTTGACCCTTTCTGCACACTGGGGTTAAGATCTGAGTGTGTGGGCTCCTCTGAGCCTTGCTGTTACATGGGGATTCAGTTGTCTGAAAAAACGCGTTTATTTCGGGCTGAAAAACACGTTTTGAAAAGTGTTCTGTTACTGCCCCATAACTTACATGGGGTTGACCAAACTTGCAGAAACATGTTTATTTCTGCTGAAAAACACGTTTTGACCCTTTCTGCACACTGGGGTTAAGAGCTGAGTGTGTGGGCTCCTCTGAGCCTTGCTGTTACATGGGGATTCAGTTGTCTGAAAAAACGCGTTTATTTCGGGCTGAAAAACACGTTTTGAAAAGTGTTCTGTTACTGTCCCATAACTTACATGGGGTTGACCAAACTTGCAGAAACATGTTTATTTCTGCTGAAAAACACGTTGTGACCCTTTCTGCACACTGGGGTTAAGAGCTGAGTGTGTGGGCTCCTCTGAGCCTTGCAGTTACATGGGGATTCAGTTGTCTGAAAAAACGCGTTTATTTCGGGCTGAAAAACACGTTTTGAAAAGTGTTCTGTTACTGCCCCATAACTTACATGGGGTTGACCAAACTTGCAGAAACATGTTTATTTCTGCTGAAAAACACGTTTTGACCCTTTCTGCACACTGGGGTTAAGAGCTGAGTGTGTGGGCTCCTCTGAGCCTTGCTGTTACATGGGGATTCAGTTGTCTGAAAAAACGCGTTTATTTCGGGCTGAAAAACACGTTTTGAAAAGTGTTCTGTTACTGTCCCATAACTTACATGGGGTTGACCAAACTTGCAGAAACATGTTTATTTCTGCTGAAAAACACGTTGTGACCCTTTCTGCACACTGGGGTTAAGAGCTGAGTGTGTGGGCTCCTCCGAGCCTTGCTGTTACATGGGGATTCAGTTGTCTGAAAAAACGCGTTTATTTCGGGCTGAAAAACACGTTTTGAAAAGTGTTCTGTTACTGCCCCATAACTTACATGGGGTTGACCAAACTTGCAGAAACATGTTTATTTCTGCTGAAAAACACGTTTTGACCCTTTCTGCACACTGGGGTTAAGAGCTGAGTGTGTGGGCTCCTCTGAGCCTTGCTGTTACATGGGGATTCAGTTGTCTGAAAAAACGCGTTTATTTCGGGCTGAAAAACACGTTTTGAAAAGTGTTCTGTTACTGTCCCATAACTTACATGGGGTTGACCAAACTTGCAGAAACATGTTTATTTCTGCTGAAAAACACGTTTTGACCCTTTCTGCACACTGGGGTTAAGAGCTGAGTGTGTGGGCTCCTCTGAGCCTTTCTGTTACATGGGGATTCAGTTGTCTGAAAAAACGCGTTTATTTCGGGCTGAAAAACACGTTTTGAAAAGTGTTCTGTTACTGCCCCATAACTTACATGGGGTTGACCAAACTTGCAGAAAAATGTTTATTTCTGCTGAAAAACACGTTTTGACCCTTTCTGCACACTGGGGTTAAGAGCTGAGTGTGTGGGCTCCTCTGAGCCTTGCTGTTACATGGGGATTCAGATGTCTGAAAAAACGCGTTTATTTCGGGCTGAAAAACACGTTTTGAAAAGTGTGCTGTTACTGCCCCATAACTTACATGGGGTTGACCAATCTTGCAGAAACATGTTTATTTCTGCTGAAAAACATGTTTTGACTCTTTCTGCACACTGGGGTTAAGAGCTGAGTGTGTGGGCTCCTCTGAGCCTTGCTGCTGCATGGGGATTCAGTTGTCTGAAAAAACGCGTTTATTTCGGGCTGAAAAACACGTTTTGAAAAGTGTTCTGTTACTGCCCCATAACTTACATGGGGTTGACCAAACTTGCAGAAACATGTTTATTTCTGCTGAAAAACACGTTTTGACCCTTTCTGCACACTGGGGTTAAGAGCTGAGTGTGTGGGCTCCTCTGAGCCTTGCTGTTACATGGGGATTCAGTTGTCTGAAAAAACGCGTTTATTTCGGGCTGAAAAACACGTTTTGAAAAGTGTTCTGTTACTGCCCCATAACTTACATGGTGTTGACCAAACTTGCAGAAAAATGTTTATTTCTGCTGAAAAACACGTTTTGACCCTTTCTGCACACTGGGGTTAAGAGCTGAGTGTGTGGGCTCCTCTGAGCCTTGCTGTTACATGGGGATTCAGTTGTCTGAAAAAACGCGTTTATTTCGGGCTGAAAAACACGTTTTGAAAAGTGTTCTGTTACTGTCCCATAACTTACATGGGGTTGACCAAACTTGCAGAAACATGTTTATTTCTGCTGAAAAACACGTTTTGACCCTTTCTGCACACTGGGGTTAAGAGCTGAGTGTGTGGGCTCCTCTGAGCCTTTCTGTTACATGGGGATTCAGTTGTCTGAAAAAACGCGTTTATTTCGGGCTGAAAAACACGTTTTGAAAAGTGTTCTGTTACTGCCCCATAACTTACATGGGGTTGACCAAACTTGCAGAAAAATGTTTATTTCTGCTGAAAAACACGTTTTGACCCTTTCTGCACACTGGGGTTAAGAGCTGAGTGTGTGGGCTCCTCTGAGCCTTGCTGTTACATGGGGATTCAGATGTCTGAAAAAACGCGTTTATTTCGGGCTGAAAAACACGTTTTGAAAAGTGTGCTGTTACTGCCCCATAACTTACATGGGGTTGACCAAACTTGCAGAAACATGTTTGTTTCTGCTGAAAAACACGTTTTGACTCTTTCTGCACACTGGGGTTAAGAGCTGAGTGTGTGGGCTCCTCTGAGCCTTGCTGTTACATGGGGATTCAGTTGTCTGAAAAAACGCGTTTATTTCGGGCTGAAAAACACGTTTTGAAAAGTGTTCTGTTACTGCCCCATAACTTACATGGGGTTGACCAAACTTGCAGAAACATGTTTATTTCTGCTGAAAAACACGTTTTGACCCTTTCTGCACACTGGGGTTAAGATCTGAGTGTGTGGGCTCCTCTGAGCCTTGCTGTTACATGGGGATTCAGTTGTCTGAAAAAACGCGTTTATTTCGGGCTGAAAAACACGTTTTGAAAAGTGTTCTGTTACTGCCCCATAACTTACATGGGGTTGACCAAACTTGCAGAAACATGTTTATTTCTGCTGAAAAACACGTTTTGACCCTTTCTGCACACTGGGGTTAAGAGCTGAGTGTGTGGGCTCCTCTGAGCCTTGCTGTTACATGGGGATTCAGTTGTCTGAAAAAACGCGTTTATTTCGGGCTGAAAAACACGTTTTGAAAAGTGTTCTGTTACTGTCCCATAACTTACATGGGGTTGACCAAACTTGCAGAAACATGTTTATTTCTGCTGAAAAACACGTTGTGACCCTTTCTGCACACTGGGGTTAAGAGCTGAGTGTGTGGGCTCCTCTGAGCCTTGCTGTTACATGGGGATTCAGTTGTCTGAAAAAACGCGTTTATTTCGGGCTGAAAAACACGTTTTGAAAAGTGTTCTGTTACTGCCCCATAACTTACATGGGGTTGACCAAACTTGCAGAAACATGTTTATTTCTGCTGAAAAACACGTTTTGACCCTTTCTGCACACTGGGGTTAAGAGCTGAGTGTGTGGGCTCCTCTGAGCCTTGCTGTTACATGGGGATTCAGTTGTCTGAAAAAACGCGTTTATTTCGGGCTGAAAAACACGTTTTGAAAAGTGTTCTGTTACTGTCCCATAATTTACATGGGGTTGACCAAACTTGCAGAAACATGTTTATTTCTGCTGAAAAACACGTTGTGACCCTTTCTGCACACTGGGGTTAAGAGCTGAGTGTGTGGGCTCCTCTGAGCCTTGCTGTTACATGGGGATTCAGTTGTCTGAAAAAACGCGTTTATTTCGGGCTGAAAAACACGTTTTGAAAAGTGTTCTGTTACTGCCCCATAACTTACATGGGGTTGACCAAACTTGCAGAAACATGTTTATTTCTGCTGAAAAACACGTTTTGACCCTTTCTGCACACTGGGGTTAAGAGCTGAGTGTGTGGGCTCCTCTGAGCCTTGCTGTTACATGGGGATTCAGTTGTCTGAAAAAACGCGTTTATTTCGGGCTGAAAAACACGTTTTGAAAAGTGTTCTGTTACTGTCCCATAACTTACATGGGGTTGACCAAACTTGCAGAAACATGTTTATTTCTGCTGAAAAACACGTTTTGACCCTTTCTGCACACTGGGGTTAAGAGCTGAGTGTGTGGGCTCCTCTGAGCATTTCTGTTACATGGGGATTCAGTTGTCTGAAAAAACGCGTTTATTTCGGGCTGAAAAACACGTTTTGAAAAGTGTGCTGTTACTGCCCCATAACTTACATGGGGTTGACCAAACTTGCAGAAACATGTTTATTTCTGCTGAAAAACACGTTTTGACTCTTTCTGCACACTGGGGTTAAGAGCTGAGTGTGTGGGCTCCTCTGAGCCTTGCTGCTGCATGGGGATTCAGATGTCTGAAAAAACGCGTTTATTTCGGGCTGAAAAACACGTTTTGAAAAGTGTTCTGTTACTGCCCCATAACTTACATGGGGTTGACCAAACTTGCAGAAACATGTTTATTTCTGCTGAAAAACACGTTTTGACCCTTTCTGCACACTGGGGTTAAGAGCTGAGTGTGTGGGCTCCTCTGAGCCTTGCTGTTACATGGGGATTCAGATGTCTGAAAAAACGCGTTTATTTCGGGCTGAAAAACACGTTTTAAGAAGTGTGCTGTTACTGCCCCATAACTTACATGGGGTTGACCAAACTTGCAGAAACATGTTTATTTCTGCTGAAAAACACGTTTTGACCCTTTCTGCACACTGGGGTTAAGATCTGAGTGTGTGGGCTCCTCTGAGCCTTGCTGTTACATGGGGATTCAGTTGTCTGAAAAAACGCGTTTATTTCGGGCTGAAAAACACGTTTTGAAAAGTGTTCTGTTACTGCCCCATAACTTACATGGGGTTGACCAAACTTGCAGAAACATGTTTATTTCTGCTGAAAAACACGTTTTGACCCTTTCTGCACACTGGGGTTAAGAGCTGAGTGTGTGGGCTCCTCTGAGCCTTGCTGTTACATGGGGATTCAGTTGTCTGAAAAAACGCGTTTATTTCGGGCTGAAAAACACGTTTTGAAAAGTGTTCTGTTACTGTCCCATAACTTACATGGGGTTGACCAAACTTGCAGAAACATGTTTATTTCTGCTGAAAAACACGTTGTGACCCTTTCTGCACACTGGGGTTAAGAGCTGAGTGTGTGGGCTCCTCTGAGCCTTGCAGTTACATGGGGATTCAGTTGTCTGAAAAAACGCGTTTATTTCGGGCTGAAAAACACGTTTTGAAAAGTGTTCTGTTACTGCCCCATAACTTATATGGGGTTGACCAAACTTGCAGAAACATGTTTATTTCTGCTGAAAAACACGTTTTGACCCTTTCTGCACACTGGGGTTAAGAGCTGAGTGTGTGGGCTCCTCTGAGCCTTGCTGTTACATGGGGATTCAGTTGTCTGAAAAAACGCGTTTATTTCGGGCTGAAAAACACGTTTTGAAAAGTGTTCTGTTACTGTCCCATAACTTACATGGGGTTGACCAAACTTGCAGAAACATGTTTATTTCTGCTGAAAAACACGTTGTGACCCTTTCTGCACACTGGGGTTAAGAGCTGAGTGTGTGGGCTCCTCCGAGCCTTGCTGTTACATGGGGATTCAGTTGTCTGAAAAAACGCGTTTATTTCGGGCTGAAAAACACGTTTTGAAAAGTGTTCTGTTACTGCCCCATAACTTACATGGGGTTGACCAAACTTGCAGAAACATGTTTATTTCTGCTGAAAAACACGTTTTGACCCTTTCTGCACACTGGGGTTAAGAGCTGAGTGTGTGGGCTCCTCTGAGCCTTGCTGTTACATGGGGATTCAGTTGTCTGAAAAAACGCGTTTATTTCGGGCTGAAAAACACGTTTTGAAAAGTGTTCTGTTACTGTCCCATAACTTACATGGGGTTGACCAAACTTGCAGAAACATGTTTATTTCTGCTGAAAAACACGTTTTGACCCTTTCTGCACACTGGGGTTAAGAGCTGAGTGTGTGGGCTCCTCTGAGCCTTTCTGTTACATGGGGATTCAGTTGTCTGAAAAAACGCGTTTATTTCGGGCTGAAAAACACGTTTTGAAAAGTGTTCTGTTACTGCCCCATAACTTACATGGGGTTGACCAAACTTGCAGAAAAATGTTTATTTCTGCTGAAAAACACGTTTTGACCCTTTCTGCACACTGGGGTTAAGAGCTGAGTGTGTGGGCTCCTCTGAGCCTTGCTGTTACATGGGGATTCAGATGTCTGAAAAAACGCGTTTATTTCGGGCTGAAAAACACGTTTTGAAAAGTGTGCTGTTACTGCCCCATAACTTACATGGGGTTGACCAATCTTGCAGAAACATGTTTATTTCTGCTGAAAAACATGTTTTGACTCTTTCTGCACACTGGGGTTAAGAGCTGAGTGTGTGGGCTCCTCTGAGCCTTGCTGCTGCATGGGGATTCAGTTGTCTGAAAAAACGCGTTTATTTCGGGCTGAAAAACACGTTTTGAAAAGTGTTCTGTTACTGCCCCATAACTTACATGGGGTTGACCAAACTTGCAGAAACATGTTTATTTCTGCTGAAAAACACGTTTTGACCCTTTCTGCACACTGGGGTTAAGAGCTGAGTGTGTGGGCTCCTCTGAGCCTTGCTGTTACATGGGGATTCAGTTGTCTGAAAAAACGCGTTTATTTCGGGCTGAAAAACACGTTTTGAAAAGTGTTCTGTTACTGCCCCATAACTTACATGGGGTTGACCAAACTTGCAGAAACATGTTTATTTCTGCTGAAAAACACGTTTTGACCCTTTCTGCACACTGGGGTTAAGATCTGAGTGTGTGGGCTCCTCTGAGCCTTGCTGTTACATGGGGATTCAGTTGTCTGAAAAAACGCGTTTATTTCGGGCTGAAAAACACGTTTTGAAAAGTGTTCTGTTACTGTCCCATAACTTACATGGGGTTGACCAAACTTGCAGAAACATGTTTATTTCTGCTGAAAAACACGTTTTGACCCTTTCTGCACACTGGGGTTAAGATCTGAGTGTGTGGGCTCCTCTGAGCCTTGCTGTTACATGGGGATTCAGTTGTCTGAAAAAACGCGTTTATTTCGGGCTGAAAAACACGTTTTGAAAAGTGTTCTGTTACTGCCCCATAACTTACATGGTGTTGACCAAACTTGCAGAAAAATGTTTATTTCTGCTGAAAAACACGTTTTGACCCTTTCTGCACACTGGGGTTAAGAGCTGAGTGTGTGGGCTCCTCTGAGCCTTGCTGTTACATGGGGATTCAGTTGTCTGAAAAAACGCGTTTATTTCGGGCTGAAAAACACGTTTTGAAAAGTGTTCTGTTACTGTCCCATAACTTACATGGGGTTGACCAAACTTGCAGAAACATGTTTATTTCTGCTGAAAAACACGTTTTGACCCTTTCTGCACACTGGGGTTAAGAGCTGAGTGTGTGGGCTCCTCTGAGCCTTTCTGTTACATGGGGATTCAGTTGTCTGAAAAAACGCGTTTATTTCGGGCTGAAAAACACGTTTTGAAAAGTGTTCTGTTACTGCCCCATAACTTACATGGGGTTGACCAAACTTGCAGAAAAATGTTTATTTCTGCTGAAAAACACGTTTTGACCCTTTCTGCACACTGGGGTTAAGAGCTGAGTGTGTGGGCTCCTCTGAGCCTTGCTGTTACATGGGGATTCAGATGTCTGAAAAAACGCGTTTATTTCGGGCTGAAAAACACGTTTTGAAAAGTGTGCTGTTACTGCCCCATAACTTACATGGGGTTGACCAAACTTGCAGAAACATGTTTGTTTCTGCTGAAAAACACGTTTTGACTCTTTCTGCACACTGGGGTTAAGAGCTGAGTGTGTGGGCTCCTCTGAGCCTTGCTGCTGCATGGGGATTCAGTTGTCTGAAAAAACGCGTTTATTTCGGGCTGAAAAACACGTTTTGAAAAGTGTTCTGTTACTGCCCCATAACTTACATGGGGTTGACCAAACTTGCAGAAACATGTTTATTTCTGCTGAAAAACACGTTTTGACCCTTTCTGCACACTGGGGTTAAGAGCTGAGTGTGTGGGCTCCTCTGAGCCTTGCTGTTACATGGGGATTCAGTTGTCTGAAAAAACGCGTTTATTTCGGGCTGAAAAACACGTTTTGAAAAGTGTTCTGTTACTGCCCTATAATTTACATGGGGTTGACCAAACTTGCAGAAACATGTTTATTTCTGCTGAAAAACACGTTTTGACCCTTTCTGCACACTGGGGTTAAGATCTGAGTGTGTGGGCTCCTCTGAGCCTTGCTGTTACATGGGGATTCAGTTGTCTGAAAAAACGCGTTTATTTCGGGCTGAAAAACACGTTTTGAAAAGTGTTCTGTTACTGCCCCATAACTTACATGGGGTTGACCAAACTTGCAGAAACATGTTTATTTCTGCTGAAAAACACGTTTTGACCCTTTCTGCACACTGGGGTTAAGAGCTGAGTGTGTGGGCTCCTCTGAGCCTTGCTGTTACATGGGGATTCAGTTGTCTGAAAAAACGCGTTTATTTCGGGCTGAAAAACACGTTTTGAAAAGTGTTCTGTTACTGTCCCATAACTTACATGGGGTTGACCAAACTTGCAGAAACATGTTTATTTCTGCTGAAAAACACGTTGTGACCCTTTCTGCACACTGGGGTTAAGAGCTGAGTGTGTGGGCTCCTCTGAGCCTTGCTGTTACATGGGGATTCAGTTGTCTGAAAAAACGCGTTTATTTCGGGCTGAAAAACACGTTTTGAAAAGTGTTCTGTTACTGCCCCATAACTTACATGGGGTTGACCAAACTTGCAGAAACATGTTTATTTCTGCTGAAAAACACGTTTTGACCCTTTCTGCACACTGGGGTTAAGAGCTGAGTGTGTGGGCTCCTCTGAGCCTTGCTGTTACATGGGGATTCAGTTGTCTGAAAAAACGCGTTTATTTCGGGCTGAAAAACACGTTTTGAAAAGTGTTCTGTTACTGTCCCATAATTTACATGGGGTTGACCAAACTTGCAGAAACATGTTTATTTCTGCTGAAAAACACGTTGTGACCCTTTCTGCACACTGGGGTTAAGAGCTGAGTGTGTGGGCTCCTCTGAGCCTTGCTGTTACATGGGGATTCAGTTGTCTGAAAAAACGCGTTTATTTCGGGCTGAAAAACACGTTTTGAAAAGTGTTCTGTTACTGCCCCATAACTTACATGGGGTTGACCAAACTTGCAGAAACATGTTTATTTCTGCTGAAAAACACGTTTTGACCCTTTCTGCACACTGGGGTTAAGAGCTGAGTGTGTGGGCTCCTCTGAGCCTTGCTGTTACATGGGGATTCAGTTGTCTGAAAAAACGCGTTTATTTCGGGCTGAAAAACACGTTTTGAAAAGTGTTCTGTTACTGTCCCATAACTTACATGGGGTTGACCAAACTTGCAGAAACATGTTTATTTCTGCTGAAAAACACGTTTTGACCCTTTCTGCACACTGGGGTTAAGAGCTGAGTGTGTGGGCTCCTCTGAGCATTTCTGTTACATGGGGATTCAGTTGTCTGAAAAAACGCGTTTATTTCGGGCTGAAAAACACGTTTTGAAAAGTGTGCTGTTACTGCCCCATAACTTACATGGGGTTGACCAAACTTGCAGAAACATGTTTATTTCTGCTGAAAAACACGTTTTGACTCTTTCTGCACACTGGGGTTAAGAGCTGAGTGTGTGGGCTCCTCTGAGCCTTGCTGCTGCATGGGGATTCAGATGTCTGAAAAAACGCGTTTATTTCGGGCTGAAAAACACGTTTTGAAAAGTGTTCTGTTACTGCCCCATAACTTACATGGGGTTGACCAAACTTGCAGAAACATGTTTATTTCTGCTGAAAAACACGTTTTGACCCTTTCTGCACACTGGGGTTAAGAGCTGAGTGTGTGGGCTCCTCTGAGCCTTGCTGTTACATGGGGATTCAGATGTCTGAAAAAACGCGTTTATTTCGGGCTGAAAAACACGTTTTAAGAAGTGTGCTGTTACTGCCCCATAACTTACATGGGGTTGACCAAACTTGCAGAAACATGTTTATTTCTGCTGAAAAACACGTTTTGACTCTCTCTGCACACTGGGGTTAAGAGCTGAGTGTGTGGGCTCCTCTGAGCCTTGCTGTTACATGGGGATTCAGTTGTCTGAAAAAACGCGTTTATTTCGGGCTGAAAAACACGTTTTGAAAAGTGTTCTGTTACTGTCCCATAACTTACATGGGGTTGACCAAACTTGCAGAAACATGTTTATTTCTGCTGAAAAACACGTTTTGACCCTTTCTGCACACTGGGGTTAAGATCTGAGTGTGTGGGCTCCTCTGAGCCTTGCTGTTACATGGGGATTCAGTTGTCTGAAAAAACGCGTTTATTTCGGGCTGAAAAACACGTTCTGAAAAGTGTTCTGTTACTGCCCCATAACTTACATGGTGTTGACCAAACTTGCAGAAAAATGTTTATTTCTGCTGAAAAACACGTTTTGACCCTTTCTGCACACTGGGGTTAAGAGCTGAGTGTGTGGGCTCCTCTGAGCCTTGCTGTTACATGGGGATTCAGTTGTCTGAAAAAACGCGTTTATTTCGGGCTGAAAAACACGTTTTGAAAAGTGTTCTGTTACTGCCCCATAACTTACATGGGGTTGACCAAACTTGCAGAAACATGTTTATTTCTGCTGAAAAACACGTTTTGACCCTTTCTGCACACTGGGGTTAAGAGCTGAGTGTGTGGGCTCCTCTGAGCCTTGCTGTTACATGGGGATTCAGTTGTCTGAAAAAACGCGTTTATTTCGGGCTGAAAAACACGTTTTGAAAAGTGTTCTGTTACTGCCCCATAACTTACATGGGGTTGACCAAACTTGCAGAAACATGTTTATTTCTGCTGAAAAACACGTTTTGACCCTTTCTGCACACTGGGGTTAAGAGCTGAGTGTGTGGGCTCCTCTGAGCCTTGCTGTTACATGGGGATTCAGTTGTCTGAAAAAACGCGTTTATTTCGGGCTGAAAAACACGTTTTGAAAAGTGTTCTGTTACTGTCCCATAACTTACATGGGGTTGACCAAACTTGCAGAAACATGTTTATTTCTGCTGAAAAACACGTTTTGACCCTTTCTGCACACTGGGGTTAAGAGCTGAGTGTGTGGGCTCCTCTGAGCATTTCTGTTACATGGGGATTCAGTTGTCTGAAAAAACGCGTTTATTTCGGGCTGAAAAACACGTTTTGAAAAGTGTGCTGTTACTGCCCCATAACTTACATGGGGTTGACCAAACTTGCAGAAACATGTTTATTTCTGCTGAAAAACACGTTTTGACTCTTTCTGCACACTGGGGTTAAGAGCTGAGTGTGTGGGCTCCTCTGAGCCTTGCTGCTGCATGGGGATTCAGATGTCTGAAAAAACGCGTTTATTTCGGGCTGAAAAACACGTTTTGAAAAGTGTTCTGTTACTGCCCCATAACTTACATGGGGTTGACCAAACTTGCAGAAACATGTTTATTTCTGCTGAAAAACACGTTTTGACCCTTTCTGCACACTGGGGTTAAGAGCTGAGTGTGTGGGCTCCTCTGAGCCTTGCTGTTACATGGGGATTCAGATGTCTGAAAAAACGCGTTTATTTCGGGCTGAAAAACACGTTTTAAGAAGTGTGCTGTTACTGCCCCATAACTTACATGGGGTTGACCAAACTTGCAGAAACATGTTTATTTCTGCTGAAAAACACGTTTTGACTCTCTCTGCACACTGGGGTTAAGAGCTGAGTGTGTGGGCTCCTCTGAGCCTTGCTGTTACATGGGGATTCAGTTGTCTGAAAAAACGCGTTTATTTCGGGCTGAAAAACACGTTTTGAAAAGTGTTCTGTTACTGTCCCATAACTTACATGGGGTTGACCAAACTTGCAGAAACATGTTTATTTCTGCTGAAAAACACGTTTTGACCCTTTCTGCACACTGGGGTTAAGATCTGAGTGTGTGGGCTCCTCTGAGCCTTGCTGTTACATGGGGATTCAGTTGTCTGAAAAAACGCGTTTATTTCGGGCTGAAAAACACGTTTTGAAAAGTGTTCTGTTACTGCCCCATAACTTACATGGTGTTGACCAAACTTGCAGAAAAATGTTTATTTCTGCTGAAAAACACGTTTTGACCCTTTCTGCACACTGGGGTTAAGAGCTGAGTGTGTGGGCTCCTCTGAGCCTTGCTGTTACATGGGGATTCAGTTGTCTGAAAAAACGCGTTTATTTCGGGCTGAAAAACACGTTTTGAAAAGTGTTCTGTTACTGCCCCATAACTTACATGGGGTTGACCAAACTTGCAGAAACATGTTTATTTCTGCTGAAAAACACGTTTTGACCCTTTCTGCACACTGGGGTTAAGAGCTGAGTGTGTGGGCTCCTCTGAGCCTTGCTGTTACATGGGGATTCAGTTGTCTGAAAAAACGCGTTTATTTCGGGCTGAAAAACACGTTTTGAAAAGTGTTCTGTTACTGTCCCATAACTTACATGGGGTTGACCAAACTTGCAGAAACATGTTTATTTCTGCTGAAAAACACGTTGTGACCCTTTCTGCACACTGGGGTTAAGAGCTGAGTGTGTGGGCTCCTCTGAGCCTTGCTGTTACATGGGGATTCAGTTGTCTGAAAAAACGCGTTTATTTCGGGCTGAAAAACACGTTTTGAAAAGTGTTCTGTTACTGCCCCATAACTTACATGGGGTTGACCAAACTTGCAGAAACATGTTTATTTCTGCTGAAAAACACGTTTTGACCCTTTCTGCACACTGGGGTTAAGAGCTGAGTGTGTGGGCTCCTCTGAGCCTTGCTGTTACATGGGGATTCAGTTGTCTGAAAAAACGCGTTTATTTCGGGCTGAAAAACACGTTTTGAAAAGTGTTCTGTTACTGTCCCATAACTTACATGGGGTTGACCAAACTTGCAGAAACATGTTTATTTCTGCTGAAAAACACGTTGTGACCCTTTCTGCACACTGGGGTTAAGAGCTGAGTGTGTGGGCTCCTCTGAGCCTTGCTGTTACATGGGGATTCAGTTGTCTGAAAAAACGCGTTTATTTCGGGCTGAAAAACACGTTTTGAAAAGTGTTCTGTTACTGCCCCATAACTTACATGGGGTTGACCAAACTTGCAGAAACATGTTTATTTCTTTTGAAAAACACGTTTTGACCCTTTCTGCACACTGGGGTTAAGAGCTGAGTGTGTGGGCTCCTCTGAGCCTTGCTGTTACATGGGGATTCAGTTGTCTGAAAAAACGCGTTTATTTCGGGCTGAAAAACACGTTTTGAAAAGTGTTCTGTTACTGTCCCATAATTTACATGGGGTTGACCAAACTTGCAGAAACATGTTTATTTCTGCTGAAAAACACGTTGTGACCCTTTCTGCACACTGGGGTTAAGAGCTGAGTGTGTGGGCTCCTCTGAGCCTTGCTGTTACATGGGGATTCAGTTGTCTGAAAAAACGCGTTTATTTCGGGCTGAAAAACACGTTTTGAAAAGTGTTCTGTTACTGCCCCATAACTTACATGGGGTTGACCAAACTTGCAGAAACATGTTTATTTCTGCTGAAAAACACGTTTTGACCCTTTCTGCACACTGGGGTTAAGAGCTGAGTGTGTGGGCTCCTCTGAGCCTTGCTGTTACATGGGGATTCAGTTGTCTGAAAAAACGCGTTTATTTCGGGCTGAAAAACACGTTTTGAAAAGTGTTCTGTTACTGTCCCATAACTTACATGGGGTTGACCAAACTTGCAGAAACATGTTTATTTCTGCTGAAAAACACGTTTTGACCCTTTCTGCACACTGGGGTTAAGAGCTGAGTGTGTGGGCTCCTCTGAGCATTTCTGTTACATGGGGATTCAGTTGTCTGAAAAAACGCGTTTATTTCGGGCTGAAAAACACGTTTTGAAAAGTGTGCTGTTACTGCCCCATAACTTACATGGGGTTGACCAAACTTGCAGAAACATGTTTATTTCTGCTGAAAAACACGTTTTGACTCTTTCTGCACACTGGGGTTAAGAGCTGAGTGTGTGGGCTCCTCTGAGCCTTGCTGCTGCATGGGGATTCAGATGTCTGAAAAAACGCGTTTATTTCGGGCTGAAAAACACGTTTTGAAAAGTGTTCTGTTACTGCCCCATAACTTACATGGGGTTGACCAAACTTGCAGAAACATGTTTATTTCTGCTGAAAAACACGTTTTGACCCTTTCTGCACACTGGGGTTAAGAGCTGAGTGTGTGGGCTCCTCTGAGCCTTGCTGTTACATGGGGATTCAGATGTCTGAAAAAACGCGTTTATTTCGGGCTGAAAAACACGTTTTAAGAAGTGTGCTGTTACTGCCCCATAACTTACATGGGGTTGACCAAACTTGCAGAAACATGTTTATTTCTGCTGAAAAACACGTTTTGACTCTCTCTGCACACTGGGGTTAAGAGCTGAGTGTGTGGGCTCCTCTGAGCCTTGCTGTTACATGGGGATTCAGTTGTCTGAAAAAACGCGTTTATTTCGGGCTGAAAAACACGTTTTGAAAAGTGTTCTGTTACTGCCCCATAACTTACATGGGGTTGACCAAACTTGCAGAAACATGTTTATTTCTGCTGAAAAACACGTTTTGACCCTTTCTGCACACTGGGGTTAAGATCTGAGTGTGTGGGCTCCTCTGAGCCTTGCTGTTACATGGGGATTCAGTTGTCTGAAAAAACGCGTTTATTTCGGGCTGAAAAACACGTTTTGAAAAGTGTTCTGTTACTGTCCCATAACTTACATGGGGTTGACCAAACTTGCAGAAACATGTTTATTTCTGCTGAAAAACACGTTTTGACCCTTTCTGCACACTGGGGTTAAGATCTGAGTGTGTGGGCTCCTCTGAGCCTTGCTGTTACATGGGGATTCAGTTGTCTGAAAAAACGCGTTTATTTCGGGCTGAAAAACACGTTTTGAAAAGTGTTCTGTTACTGCCCCATAACTTACATGGGGTTGACCAAACTTGCAGAAACATGTTTATTTCTGCTGAAAAACACGTTTTGACCCTTTCTGCACACTGGGGTTAAGAGCTGAGTGTGTGGGCTCCTCTGAGCCTTGCTGTTACATGGGGATTCAGTTGTCTGAAAAAACGCGTTTATTTCGGGCTGAAAAACACGTTTTGAAAAGTGTTCTGTTACTGTCCCATAATTTACATGGGGTTGACCAAACTTGCAGAAACATGTTTATTTCTGCTGAAAAACACGTTGTGACCCTTTCTGCACACTGGGGTTAAGAGCTGAGTGTGTGGGCTCCTCTGAGCCTTGCTGTTACATGGGGATTCAGTTGTCTGAAAAAACGCGTTTATTTCGGGCTGAAAAACACGTTTTGAAAAGTGTTCTGTTACTGCCCCATAACTTACATGGGGTTGACCAAACTTGCAGAAACATGTTTATTTCTGCTGAAAAACACGTTTTGACCCTTTCTGCACACTGGGGTTAAGAGCTGAGTGTGTGGGCTCCTCTGAGCCTTGCTGTTACATGGGGATTCAGTTGTCTGAAAAAACGCGTTTATTTCGGGCTGAAAAACACGTTTTGAAAAGTGTTCTGTTACTGTCCCATAACTTACATGGGGTTGACCAAACTTGCAGAAACATGTTTATTTCTGCTGAAAAACACGTTGTGACCCTTTCTGCACACTGGGGTTAAGAGCTGAGTGTGTGGGCTCCTCTGAGCCTTGCTGTTACATGGGGATTCAGTTGTCTGAAAAAACGCGTTTATTTCGGGCTGAAAAACACGTTTTGAAAAGTGTTCTGTTACTGCCCCATAACTTACATGGGGTTGACCAAACTTGCAGAAACATGTTTATTTCTGCTGAAAAACACGTTTTGACTCTTTCTGCACACTGGGGTTAAGAGCTGAGTGTGTGGGCTCCTCTGAGCCTTGCTGTTACATGGGGATTCAGTTGTCTGAAAAAACGCGTTTATTTCGGGCTGAAAAACACGTTTTGAAAAGTGTTCTGTTACTGTCCCATAACTTACATGGGGTTGACCAAACTTGCAGAAACATGTTTATTTCTGCTGAAAAACACTTTTTGACCCTTTCTGCACACTGGGGTTAAGAGCTGAGTGTGTGGGCTCCTCTGAGCCTTGCTGCTGCATGGGGATTCAGTTGTCTGAAAAAACGCGTTTATTTCGGGCTGAAAAACACGTTTTGAAAAGTGTTCTGTTACTGCCCCATAACTTACATGGGGTTGACCAAACTTGCAGAAACATGTTTATTTCTGCTGAAAAACACGTTTTGACTCTTTCTGCACACTGGGGTTAAGAGCTGAGTGTGTGGGCTCCTCTGAGCCTTGCTGCTGCATGGGGATTCAGTTGTCTGAAAAAACGCGTTTATTTCGGGCTGAAAAACACGTTTTGAAAAGTGTTCTGTTACTGCCCCATAACTTACATGGGGTTGACCAAACTTGCAGAAACATGTTTATTTCTGCTGAAAAACACGTTTTGACCCTTTCTGCACACTGGGGTTAAGAGCTGAGTGTGTGGGCTCCTCTGAGCCTTGCTGTTACATGGGGATTCAGTTGTCTGAAAAAACGCGTTTATTTCGGGCTGAAAAACACGTTTTGAAAAGTGTTCTGTTACTGCCCCATAACTTACATGGGGTTGACCAAACTTGCAGAAACATGTTTATTTCTGCTGAAAAACACGTTTTGACCCTTTCTGCACACTGGGGTTAAGATCTGAGTGTGTGGGCTCCTCTGAGCCTTGCTGTTACATGGGGATTCAGTTGTCTGAAAAAACGCGTTTATTTCGGGCTGAAAAACACGTTTTGAAAAGTGTTCTGTTACTGCCCCATAACTTACATGGGGTTGACCAAACTTGCAGAAACATGTTTATTTCTGCTGAAAAACACGTTTTGACCCTTTCTGCACTCTGGGGTTAAGAGCTGAGTGTGTGGGCTCCTCTGAGCCTTGCTGTTACATGGGGATTCAGTTGTCTGAAAAAACGCGTTTATTTCGGGCTGAAAAACACGTTTTGAAAAGTGTTCTGTTACTGTCCCATAACTTACATGGGGTTGACCAAACTTGCAGAAACATGTTTATTTCTGCTGAAAAACACGTTGTGACCCTTTCTGCACACTGGGGTTAAGAGCTGAGTGTGTGGGCTCCTCTGAGCCTTGCTGTTACATGGGGATTCAGTTGTCTGAAAAAACGCGTTTATTTCGGGCTGAAAAACACGTTTTGAAAAGTGTTCTGTTACTGCCCCATAACTTACATGGGGTTGACCAAACTTGCAGAAACATGTTTATTTCTGCTGAAAAACACGTTTTGACCCTTTCTGCACACTGGGGTTAAGAGCTGAGTGTGTGGGCTCCTCTGAGCCTTGCTGTTACATGGGGATTCAGTTGTCTGAAAAAACGCGTTTATTTCGGGCAGAAAAACACGTTTTGAAAAGTGTTCTGTTACTGTCCCATAACTTACATGGGGTTGACCAAACTTGCAGAAACATGTTTATTTCTGCTGAAAAACACGTTGTGACCCTTTCTGCACACTGGGGTTAAGAGCTGAGTGTGTGGGCTCCTCTGAGCCTTGCTGTTACATGGGGATTCAGTTGTCTGAAAAAACGCGTTTATTTCGGGCTGAAAAACACGTTTTGAAAAGTGTTCTGTTACTGCCCCATAACTTACATGGGGTTGACCAAACTTGCAGAAACATGTTTATTTCTGCTGAAAAACACGTTTTGACCCTTTCTGCACACTGGGGTTAAGAGCTGAGTGTGTGGGCTCCTCTGAGCCTTGCTGTTACATGGGGATTCAGTTGTCTGAAAAAACGCGTTTATTTCGGGCTGAAAAACACGTTTTGAAAAATGTTCTGTTACTGTCCCATAACTTACATGGGGTTGACCAAACTTGCAGAAACATGTTTATTTCTGCTGAAAAACACGTTTTGACCCTTTCTGCACACTGGGGTTAAGAGCTGAGTGTGTGGGCTCCTCTGAGCCTTTCTGTTACATGGGGATTCAGTTGTCTGAAAAAACGCGTTTATTTCGGGCTGAAAAACACGTTTTGAAAAGTGTTCTGTTACTGCCCCATAACTTACATGGGGTTGACCAAACTTGCAGAAAAATGTTTATTTCTGCTGAAAAACACGTTTTGACCCTTTCTGCACACTGGGGTTAAGAGCTGAGTGTGTGGGCTCCTCTGAGCCTTGCTGTTACATGGGGATTCAGATGTCTGAAAAAACGCGTTTATTTCGGGCTGAAAAACACGTTTTGAAAAGTGTGCTGTTACTGCCCCATAACTTACATGGGGTTGACCAATCTTGCAGAAACATGTTTATTTCTGCTGAAAAACATGTTTTGACTCTTTCTGCACACTGGGGTTAAGAGCTGAGTGTGTGGGCTCCTCTGAGCCTTGCTGCTGCATGGGGATTCAGTTGTCTGAAAAAACGCGTTTATTTCGGGCTGAAAAACACGTTTTGAAAAGTGTTCTGTTACTGCCCCATAACTTACATGGGGTTGACCAAACTTGCAGAAACATGTTTATTTCTGCTGAAAAACACGTTTTGACCCTTTCTGCACACTGGGGTTAAGAGCTGAGTGTGTGGGCTCCTCTGAGCCTTGCTGTTACATGGGGATTCAGTTGTCTGAAAAAACGCGTTTATTTCGGGCTGAAAAACACGTTTTGAAAAGTGTTCTGTTACTGCCCCATAACTTACATGGGGTTGACCAAACTTGCAGAAACATGTTTATTTCTGCTGAAAAACACGTTTTTACCCTTTCTGCACACTGGGGTTAAGAGCTGAGTGTGTGGGCTCTTCTGAGCCTTGCTGTTACATGGGGATTCAGCTGTCTGAAAAAACGCGTTTATTTCGGGCTGAAAAACACGTTTTGAAAAGTGTGCTGTTACTGCCCCATAACTTACATGGGGTTGACCAAACTTGCAGAAACATGTCTATTTCTGCTGAAAAACACGTTTTGACTCTTTCTGCACACTGGGGTTAAGAGCTGAGTGTGGGGGCTCTTCTGAGCCTTGCTGTTGCATGGGGATTCAGTTGTCTGAAAAAACGCGTTTATTTCGGGCTGAAAAACACGTTTTGAAAAGTGTTCTGTTACTGCACCATAACTTACATGGGGTTGACCAAACTTGCAGAAACATGTTTATTTCTGCTGAAAAACACGTTTTGACTCTTTCTGCACACTGGGGTTAAGAGCTGAGTGTGTGGGCTCTTCTGAGCCTTGCTGTTGCATGGGGATTCAGTTGTCTGAAAAAACGCGTTTATTTCGGGCTGAAAAACACGTTTTGAAAAGTGTTCTGTTACTGTCCCATAACTTACATGGGGTTGACCAAACTTGCAGAAACATGTTTATTTCTGCTGAAAAACACGTTTTGACCCTTTCTGCACACTGGGGTTAAGATCTGAGTGTGTGGGCTCCTCTGAGCCTTGCTGTTACATGGGGATTCAGTTGTCTGAAAAAACGCGTTTATTTCGGGCTGAAAAACACGTTTTGAAAAGTGTTCTGTTACTGCCCCATAACTTACATGGGGTTGACCAAACTTGCAGAAAAATGTTTATTTCTGCTGAAAAACACGTTTTGACCCTTTCTGCACACTGGGGTTAAGAGCTGAGTGTGTGGGCTCCTCTGAGCCTTGCTGTTACATGGGGATTCAGATGTCTGAAAAAACGCGTTTATTTCGGGCTGAAAAACACGTTTTGAAAAGTGTGCTGTTACTGCCCCATAACTTACATGGGGTTGACCAATCTTGCAGAAACATGTTTATTTCTGCTGAAAAACATGTTTTGACTCTTTCTGCACACTGGGGTTAAGAGCTGAGTGTGTGGGCTCCTCTGAGCCTTGCTGTTACATGGGGATTCAGTTGTCTGAAAAAACGCGTTTATTTCGGGCTGAAAAACACGTTTTGAAAAGTGTTCTGTTACTGCACCATAACTTACATGGGGTTGACCAAACTTGCAGAAACATGTTTATTTCTGCTGAAAAACACGTTTTGACTCTTTCTGCACACTGGGGTTAAGAGCTGAGTGTGTGGGCTCTTCTGAGCCTTGCTGTTGCATGGGGATTCAGTTGTCTGAAAAAACGCGTTTATTTCGGGCTGAAAAACACGTTTTGAAAAGTGTTCTGTTACTGTCCCATAACTTACATGGGGTTGACCAAACTTGCAGAAACATGTTTATTTGTGCTGAAAAACACGTTTTGACTCTCTCTGCACACTGGGGTTAAGAGCTGAGTGTGTGGGCTCTTCTGAGCCTTGCTGTTGCATGGGGATTCAGTTGTCTGAAAAAACGCGTTTATTTCGGGCTTAAAAACACGTTTTGAAAAGTGTTCTGTTACTGTCCCATAACTTACATGGGGTTGACCAAACTTGCAGAAACATGTTTATTTCTGCTGAAAAACACGTTTTGACCCTTTCTGCACACTGGGGTTAAGATCTGAGTGTGTGGGCTCCTCTGAGCCTTGCTGTTACATGGGGATTCAGTTGTCTGAAAAAACGCGTTTATTTCGGGCTGAAAAACACGTTTTGAAAAGTGTTCTGTTACTGTCCCATAACTTACATGGGGTTGACCAAACTTGCAGAAACATGTTTATTTCTGCTGAAAAACACGTTTTGACCCTTTCTGCACACTGGGGTTAAGAGCTGAGTGTGTGGGCTCCTCTGAGCCTTGCTGTTACATGGGGATTCAGTTGTCTGAAAAAACGCGTTTATTTCGGGCTGAAAAACACGTTTTGAAAAGTGTTCTGTTACTGCCCCATAACTTACATGGGGTTGACCAAACTTGCAGAAAAATGTTTATTTCTGCTGAAAAACACGTTTTGACCCTTTCTGCACACTGGGGTTAAGAGCTGAGTGTGTGGGCTCCTCTGAGCCTTGCTGTTACATGGGGATTCAGATGTCTGAAAAAACGCGTTTATTTCGGGCTGAAAAACACGTTTTGAAAAGTGTGCTGTTACTGCCCCATAACTTACATGGGGTTGACCAATCTTGCAGAAACATGTTTATTTCTGCTGAAAAACATGTTTTGTCTCTTTCTGCACACTGGGGTTAAGAGCTGAGTGTGTGGGCTCCTCTGAGCCTTGCTGCTGCATGGGGATTCAGTTGTCTGAAAAAACGCGTTTATTTCGGGCTGAAAAACACGTTTTGAAAAGTGTTCTGTTACTGCCCCATAACTTACATGGGGTTGACCAAACTTGCAGAAACATGTTTATTTCTGCTGAAAAACACGTTTTGACCCTTTCTGCACACTGGGGTTAAGATCTGAGTGTGTGGGCTCCTCTGAGCCTTGCTGTTACATGGGGATTCAGTTGTCTGAAAAAACGCGTTTATTTCGGGCTGAAAAACACGTTTTGAAAAGTGTTCTGTTACTGTCCCATAACTTACATGGGGTTGACCAAACTTGCAGAAACATGTTTATTTCTGCTGAAAAACACGTTTTGACTCTCTGTGCACACTGGGGTTAAGAGCTGAGTGTGTGGGCTCCTCTGAGCCTTGCTGCTGCATGGGGATTCAGTTGTCTGAAAAAACGCGTTTATTTCGGGCTGAAAAACACGTTTTGAAAAGTGTTCTGTTACTGCCCCATAACTTACATGGGGTTGACCAAACTTGCAGAAAAATGTTTATTTCTGCTGAAAAACACGTTTTGACCCTTTCTGCACACTGGGGTTAAGAGCTGAGTGTGTGGGCTCCTCTGAGCCTTGCTGTTACATGGGGATTCAGTTGTCTGAAAAAACGCGTTTATTTCGGGCTGAAAAACACGTTTTGAAAAGTGTTCTGTTACTGCCCCATAACTTACATGGGGTTGACCAAACTTGGAGAAACATGTTTATTTCTGCTGAAAAACACGTTTTGACCCTTTCTGCACACTGGGGTTAAGAGCTGAGTGTGTGGGCTCCTCTGAGCCTTGCTGTTACATGGGGATTCAGTTGTCTGAAAAAACGCGTTTATTTCGGGCTGAAAAACACGTTTTGAAAAGTGTTCTGTTACTGTCCCATAACTTACATGGGGTTGACCAAACTTGCAGAAACATGTTTATTTCTGCTGAAAAACACGTTTTGACCCTTTCTGCACACTGGGGTTAAGAGCTGAGTGTGTGGGCTCCTCTGAGCCTTGCTGTTACATGGGGATTCAGTTGTCTGAAAAAACGCGTTTATTTCGGGCTGAAAAACACGTTTTGAAAAGTGTTCTGTTACTGCCCCATAACTTACATGGGGTTGACCAAACTTGCAGAAAAATGTTTATTTCTGCTGAAAAACACGTTTTGACCCTTTCTGCACACTGGGGTTAAGAGCTGAGTGTGTGGGCTCCTCTGAGCCTTGCTGTTACATGGGGATTCAGTTGTCTGAAAAAACGCGTTTATTTCGGGCTGAAAAACACGTTTTGAAAAGTGTTCTGTTACTGCCCCATAACTTACATGGGGTTGACCAAACTTGCAGAAACATGTTTATTTCTGCTGAAAAACACGTTTTGACCCTTTCTGCACACTGGGGTTAAGAGCTGAGTGTGTGGGCTCCTCTGAGCCTTGCTGTTACATGGGGATTCAGTTGTCTGAAAAAACGCGTTTATTTCGGGCTGAAAAACACGTTTTGAAAAGTGTTCTGTTACTGCCCCATAACTTACATGGGGTTGACCAAACTTGCAGAAACATGTTTATTTCTGCTGAAAAACACGTTTTGACCCTTTCTGCACACTGGGGTTAAGAGCTGAGTGTGTGGGCTCCTCTGAGCCTTGCTGTTACATGGGGATTCAGTTGTCTGAAAAAACGCGTTTATTTCGGGCTGAAAAACACGTTTTGAAAAGTGTTCTGTTACTGCCCCATAACTTACATGGGGTTGACCAAACTTGCAGAAACATGTCTATTTCTGCTGAAAAACACGTTTTGACTCTTTCTGCACACTGGGGTTAAGAGCTGAGTGTGGGGGCTCTTCTGAGCCTTGCTGTTGCATGGGGATTCAGTTGTCTGAAAAAACGCGTTTATTTCGGGCTGAAAAACACGTTTTGAAAAGTGTTCTGTTACTGCACCATAACTTACATGGGGTTGACCAAACTTGCAGAAACATGTTTATTTCTGCTGAAAAACACGTTTTGACTCTTTCTGCACACTGGGGTTAAGAGCTGAGTGTGTGGGCTCTTCTGAGCCTTGCTGTTGCATGGGGATTCAGTTGTCTGAAAAAACGCGTTTATTTCGGGCTGAAAAACACGTTTTGAAAAGTGTTCTGTTACTGTCCCATAACTTACATGGGGTTGACCAAACTTGCAGAAACATGTTTATTTGTGCTGAAAAACACGTTTTGACTCTCTCTGCACACTGGGGTTAAGAGCTGAGTGTGTGGGCTCTTCTGAGCCTTGCTGTTGCATGGGGATTCAGTTGTCTGAAAAAACGCGTTTATTTCGGGCTTAAAAACACGTTTTGAAAAGTGTTCTGTTACTGTCCCATAACTTACATGGGGTTGACCAAACTTGCAGAAACATGTTTATTTCTGCTGAAAAACACGTTTTGACCCTTTCTGCACACTGGGGTTAAGATCTGAGTGTGTGGGCTCCTCTGAGCCTTGCTGTTACATGGGGATTCAGTTGTCTGAAAAAACGCGTTTATTTCGGGCTGAAAAACACGTTTTGAAAAGTGTTCTGTTACTGTCCCATAACTTACATGGGGTTGACCAAACTTGCAGAAACATGTTTATTTCTGCTGAAAAACACGTTTTGACCCTTTCTGCACACTGGGGTTAAGAGCTGAGTGTGTGGGCTCCTCTGAGCCTTGCTGTTACATGGGGATTCAGTTGTCTGAAAAAACGCGTTTATTTCGGGCTGAAAAACACGTTTTGAAAAGTGTTCTGTTACTGCCCCATAACTTACATGGGGTTGACCAAACTTGCAGAAAAATGTTTATTTCTGCTGAAAAACACGTTTTGACCCTTTCTGCACACTGGGGTTAAGAGCTGAGTGTGTGGGCTCCTCTGAGCCTTGCTGTTACATGGGGATTCAGATGTCTGAAAAAACGCGTTTATTTCGGGCTGAAAAACACGTTTTGAAAAGTGTGCTGTTACTGCCCCATAACTTACATGGGGTTGACCAATCTTGCAGAAACATGTTTATTTCTGCTGAAAAACATGTTTTGTCTCTTTCTGCACACTGGGGTTAAGAGCTGAGTGTGTGGGCTCCTCTGAGCCTTGCTGCTGCATGGGGATTCAGTTGTCTGAAAAAACGCGTTTATTTCGGGCTGAAAAACACGTTTTGAAAAGTGTTCTGTTACTGCCCCATAACTTACATGGGGTTGACCAAACTTGCAGAAACATGTTTATTTCTGCTGAAAAACACGTTTTGACCCTTTCTGCACACTGGGGTTAAGATCTGAGTGTGTGGGCTCCTCTGAGCCTTGCTGTTACATGGGGATTCAGTTGTCTGAAAAAACGCGTTTATTTCGGGCTGAAAAACACGTTTTGAAAAGTGTTCTGTTACTGTCCCATAACTTACATGGGGTTGACCAAACTTGCAGAAACATGTTTATTTCTGCTGAAAAACACGTTGTGACCCTTTCTGCACACTGGGGTTAAGAGCTGAGTGTGTGGGCTCCTCTGAGCCTTGCTGTTACATGGGGATTCAGTTGTCTGAAAAAACGCGTTTATTTCGGGCTGAAAAACACGTTTTGAAAAGTGTTCTGTTACTGCCCCATAACTTACATGGGGTTGACCAAACTTGGAGAAACATGTTTATTTCTGCTGAAAAACACGTTTTGACCCTTTCTGCACACTGGGGTTAAGAGCTGAGTGTGTTTGCTCCTCTGAGCCTTGCTGTTACATGGGGATTCAGTTGTCTGAAAAAACGCGTTTATTTCGGGCTGAAAAACACGTTTTGAAAAGTGTTCTGTTACTGCCCCATAACTTACATGGGGTTGACCAAACTTGGAGAAACATGTTTATTTCTGCTGAAAAACACGTTTTGACCCTTTCTGCACACTGGGGTTAAGAGCTGAGTGTGTGGGCTCCTCTGAGCCTTGCTGTTACATGGGGATTCAGTTGTCTGAAAAAACGCGTTTATTTCGGGCTGAAAAACACGTTTTGAAAAGTGTTCTGTTACTGTCCCATAACTTACATGGGGTTGACCAAACTTGCAGAAACATGTTTATTTCTGCTGAAAAACACGTTTTGACCCTTTCTGCACACTGGGGTTAAGAGCTGAGTGTGTGGGCTCCTCTGAGCCTTGCTGTTACATGGGGATTCAGTTGTCTGAAAAAACGCGTTTATTTCGGGCTGAAAAACACGTTTTGAAAAGTGTTCTGTTACTGCCCCATAACTTACATGGGGTTGACCAAACTTGCAGAAAAATGTTTATTTCTGCTGAAAAACACGTTTTGACCCTTTCTGCACACTGGGGTTAAGAGCTGAGTGTGTGGGCTCCTCTGAGCCTTGCTGTTACATGGGGATTCAGATGTCTGAAAAAACGCGTTTATTTCGGGCTGAAAAACACGTTTTGAAAAGTGTGCTGTTACTGCCCCATAACTTACATGGGGTTGACCAATCTTGCAGAAACATGTTTATTTCTGCTGAAAAACATGTTTTGACTCTTTCTGCACACTGGGGTTAAGAGCTGAGTGTGTGGGCTCCTCTGAGCCTTGCTGCTGCATGGGGATTCAGTTGTCTGAAAAAACGCGTTTATTTCGGGCTGAAAAACACGTTTTGAAAAGTGTTCTGTTACTGCCCCATAACTTACATGGGGTTGACCAAACTTGCAGAAACATGTTTATTTCTGCTGAAAAACACGTTTTGACTCTCTCTGCACACTGGGGTTAAGAGCTGAGTGTGTGGGCTCCTCTGAGCCTTGCTGTTACATGGGGATTCAGTTGTCTGAAAAAACGCGTTTATTTCGGGCTGAAAAACACGTTTTGAAAAGTGTTCTGTTACTGCCCCATAACTTACATGGGGTTGACCAAACTTGCAGAAACATGTTTATTTCTGCTGAAAAACACGTTTTGACCCTTTCTGCACACTGGGGTTAAGATCTGAGTGTGTGGGCTCCTCTGAGCCTTGCTGTTACATGGGGATTCAGTTGTCTGAAAAAACGCGTTTATTTCGGGCTGAAAAACACGTTTTGAAAAGTGTTCTGTTACTGTCCCATAACTTACATGGGGTTGACCAAACTTGCAGAAACATGTTTATTTCTGCTGAAAAACACGTTTTGACCCTTTCTGCACACTGGGGTTAAGATCTGAGTGTGTGGGCTCCCCTGAGCCTTGCTGTTACATGGGGATTCAGTTGTCTGAAAAAACGCGTTTATTTCGGGCTGAAAAACACGTTTTGAAAAGTGTTCTGTTACTGCCCCATAACTTACATGGTGTTGACCAAACTTGCAGAAAAATGTTTATTTCTGCTGAAAAACACGTTTTGACCCTTTCTGCACACTGGGGTTAAGAGCTGAGTGTGTGGGCTCCTCTGAGCCTTGCTGTTACATGGGGATTCAGTTGTCTGAAAAAACGCGTTTATTTCGGGCTGAAAAACACGTTTTGAAAAGTGTTCTGTTACTGCCCCATAACTTACATGGGGTTGACCAACCTTGCAGAAACATGTTTATTTCTGCTGAAAAACACGTTTTGACCCTTTCTGCACACTGGGGTTAAGAGCTGAGTGTGTGGGCTCCTCTGAGCCTTGCTGTTACATGGGGATTCAGTTGTCTGAAAAAACGCGTTTATTTCGGGCTGAAAAACACGTTTTGAAAAGTGTTCTGTTACTGTCCCATAACTTACATGGGGTTGACCAAACTTGCAGAAACATGTTTATTTCTGCTGAAAAACACGTTGTGACCCTTTCTGCACACTGGGGTTAAGAGCTGAGTGTGTGGGCTCCTCTGAGCCTTGCTGTTACATGGGGATTCAGTTGTCTGAAAAAACGCGTTTATTTCGGGCTGAAAAACACGTTTTGAAAAGTGTTCTGTTACTGCCCCATAACTTACATGGGGTTGACCAAACTTGCAGAAACATGTTTATTTCTGCTGAAAAACACGTTTTGACCCTTTCTGCACACTGGGGTTAAGAGCTGAGTGTGTGGGCTCCTCTGAGCCTTGCTGTTACATGGGGATTCAGTTGTCTGAAAAAACGCGTTTATTTCGGGCTGAAAAACACGTTTTGAAAAGTGTTCTGTTACTGCCCCATAACTTACATGGGGTTGACCAAACTTGCAGAAACATGTTTATTTCTGCTGAAAAACACGTTTTGACCCTTTCTGCACACTGGGGTTAAGAGCTGAGTGTGTGGGCTCCTCTGAGCCTTGCTGTTACATGGGGATTCAGTTGTCTGAAAAAACGCGTTTATTTCGGGCTGAAAAACACGTTTTGAAAAGTGTTCTGTTACTGCCCCATAACTTACATGGGGTTGACCAAACTTGCAGAAACATGTCTATTTCTGCTGAAAAACACGTTTTGACTCTTTCTGCACACTGGGGTTAAGAGCTGAGTGTGGGGGCTCTTCTGAGCCTTGCTGTTGCATGGGGATTCAGTTGTCTGAAAAAACGCGTTTATTTCGGGCTGAAAAACACGTTTTGAAAAGTGTTCTGTTACTGCACCATAACTTACATGGGGTTGACCAAACTTGCAGAAACATGTTTATTTCTGCTGAAAAACACGTTTTGACTCTTTCTGCACACTGGGGTTAAGAGCTGAGTGTGTGGGCTCTTCTGAGCCTTGCTGTTGCATGGGGATTCAGTTGTCTGAAAAAACGCGTTTATTTCGGGCTGAAAAACACGTTTTGAAAAGTGTTCTGTTACTGTCCCATAACTTACATGGGGTTGACCAAACTTGCAGAAACATGTTTATTTCTGCTGAAAAACACGTTTTGACTCTCTCTGCACACTGGGGTTAAGAGCTGAGTGTGTGGGCTCTTCTGAGCCTTGCTGTTGCATGGGGATTCAGTTGTCTGAAAAAACGCGTTTATTTCGGGCTTAAAAACACGTTTTGAAAAGTGTTCTGTTACTGTCCCATAACTTACATGGGGTTGACCAAACTTGCAGAAACATGTTTATTTCTGCTGAAAAACACGTTTTGACCCTTTCTGCACACTGGGGTTAAGATCTGAGTGTGTGGGCTCCTCTGAGCCTTGCTGTTACATGGGGATTCAGTTGTCTGAAAAAACGCGTTTATTTCGGGCTGAAAAACACGTTTTGAAAAGTGTTCTGTTACTGCCCCATAACTTACATGGGGTTGACCAAACTTGCAGAAACATGTTTATTTCTGCTGAAAAACACGTTTTGACCCTTTCTGCACACTGGGGTTAAGAGCTGAGTGTGTGGGCTCCTCTGAGCCTTGCTGTTACATGGGGATTCAGTTGTCTGAAAAAACGCGTTTATTTCGGGCTGAAAAACACGTTTTGAAAAGTGTTCTGTTACTGTCCCATAACTTACATGGGGTTGACCAAACTTGCAGAAACATGTTTATTTCTGCTGAAAAACACGTTGTGACCCTTTCTGCACACTGGGGTTAAGAGCTGAGTGTGTGGGCTCCTCTGAGCCTTGCTGTTACATGGGGATTCAGTTGTCTGAAAAAACGCGTTTATTTCGGGCTGAAAAACACGTTTTGAAAAGTGTTCTGTTACTGCCCCATAACTTACATGGGGTTGACCAAACTTGCAGAAACATGTTTATTTCTGCTGAAAAACACGTTTTGACCCTTTCTGCACACTGGGGTTAAGAGCTGAGTGTGTGGGCTCCTCTGAGCCTTGCTGTTACATGGGGATTCAGTTGTCTGAAAAAACGCGTTTATTTCGGGCTGAAAAACACGTTTTGAAAAGTGTTCTGTTACTGTCCCATAACTTACATGGGGTTGACCAAACTTGCAGAAACATGTTTATTTCTGCTGAAAAACACGTTTTGACCCTTTCTGCACACTGGGGTTAAGAGCTGAGTGTGTGGGCTCCTCTGAGCCTTTCTGTTACATGGGGATTCAGTTGTCTGAAAAAACGCGTTTATTTCGGGCTGAAAAACACGTTTTGAAAAGTGTTTTGTTACTGCCCCATAACTTACATGGGGTTGACCAAACTTGCAGAAAAATGTTTATTTCTGCTGAAAAACACGTTTTGACCCTTTCTGCACACTGGGGTTAAGAGCTGAGTGTGTGGGCTCCTCTGAGCCTTGCTGTTACATGGGGATTCAGATGTCTGAAAAAACGCGTTTATTTCGGGCTGAAAAACACGTTTTGAAAAGTGTGCTGTTACTGCCCCATAACTTACATGGGGTTGACCAATCTTGCAGAAACATGTTTATTTCTGCTGAAAAACACGTTTTGACTCTTTCTGCACACTGGGGTTAAGAGCTGAGTGTGTGGGCTCCTCTGAGCCTTGCTGCTGCATGGGGATTCAGTTGTCTGAAAAAACGCGTTTATTTCGGGCTGAAAAACACGTTTTGAAAAGTGTTCTGTTACTGCCCCATAACTTACATGGGGTTGACCAAACTTGCAGAAACATGTTTATTTCTGCTGAAAAACACGTTTTGACCCTTTCTGCACACTGGGGTTAAGAGCTGAGTGTGTGGGCTCCTCTGAGCCTTGCTGTTACATGGGGATTCAGTTGTCTGAAAAAACGCGTTTATTTCGGGCTGAAAAACACGTTTTGAAAAGTGTTCTGTTACTGCCCCATAACTTACATGGGGTTGACCAAACTTGCAGAAACATGTTTATTTCTGCTGAAAAACACGTTTTGACCCTTTCTGCACACTGGGGTTAAGATCTGAGTGTGTGGGCTCCTCTGAGCCTTGCTGTTACATGGGGATTCAGTTTTCTGAAAAAACGCGTTTATTTCGGGCTGAAAAACACGTTTTGAAAAGTGTTCTGTTACTGTCCCATAACTTACATGGGGTTGACCAAACTTGCAGAAACATGTTTATTTCTGCTGAAAAACACGTTTTGACCCTTTCTGCACACTGGGGTTAAGATCTGAGTGTGTGGGCTCCTCTGAGCCTTGCTGTTACATGGGGATTCAGTTGTCTGAAAAAACGCGTTTATTTCGGGCTGAAAAACACGTTTTGAAAAGTGTTCTGTTACTGCCCCATAACTTACATGGTGTTGACCAAACTTGCAGAAAAATGTTTATTTCTGCTGAAAAACACGTTTTGACCCTTTCTGCACACTGGGGTTAAGAGCTGAGTGTGTGGGCTCCTCTGAGCCTTGCTGTTACATGGGGATTCAGTTGTCTGAAAAAACGCGTTTATTTCGGGCTGAAAAACACGTTTTGAAAAGTGTTCTGTTACTGTCCCATAACTTACATGGGGTTGACCAAACTTGCAGAAACATGTTTATTTCTGCTGAAAAACACGTTTTGACCCTTTCTGCACACTGGGGTTAAGAGCTGAGTGTGTGGGCTCCTCTGAGCCTTTCTGTTACATGGGGATTCAGTTGTCTGAAAAAACGCGTTTATTTCGGGCTGAAAAACACGTTTTGAAAAGTGTTCTGTTACTGCCCCATAACTTACATGGGGTTGACCAAACTTGCAGAAAAATGTTTATTTCTGCTGAAAAACACGTTTTGACCCTTTCTGCACACTGGGGTTAAGAGCTGAGTGTGTGGGCTCCTCTGAGCCTTGCTGTTACATGGGGATTCAGATGTCTGAAAAAACGCGTTTATTTCGGGCTGAAAAACACGTTTTGAAAAGTGTGCTGTTACTGCCCCATAACTTACATGGGGTTGACCAAACTTGCAGAAACATGTTTATTTCTGCTGAAAAACACGTTTTAACCCTTTCTGCACACTGGGGTTAAGAGCTGAGTGTGTGGGCTCCTCTGAGCCTTGCTGTTACATGGGGATTCAGTTGTCTGAAAAAACGCGTTTATTTCGGGCTGAAAAACACGTTTTGAAAAGTGTTCTGTTACTGTCCCATAACTTACATGGGGTTGACCAAACTTGCAGAAACATGTTTATTTCTGCTGAAAAACACGTTGTGACCCTTTCTGCACACTGGGGTTAAGAGCTGAGTGTGTGGGCTCCTCTGAGCCTTGCTGTTACATGGGGATTCAGTTGTCTGAAAAAACGCGTTTATTTCGGGCTGAAAAACACGTTTTGAAAAGTGTTCTGTTACTGCCCCATAACTTACATGGGGTTGACCAAACTTGCAGAAACATGTTTATTTCTGCTGAAAAACACGTTTTGACCCTTTCTGCACACTGGGGTTAAGAGCTGAGTGTGTGGGCTCCTCTGAGCCTTGCTGTTACATGGGGATTCAGTTGTCTGAAAAAACGCGTTTATTTCGGGCTGAAAAACACGTTTTGAAAAGTGTTCTGTTACTGTCCCATAACTTACATGGGGTTGACCAAACTTGCAGAAACATGTTTATTTCTGCTGAAAAACACGTTTTGACCCTTTCTGCACACTGGGGTTAAGAGCTGAGTGTGTGGGCTCCTCTGAGCCTTTCTGTTACATGGGGATTCAGTTGTCTGAAAAAACGCGTTTATTTCGGGCTGAAAAACACGTTTTGAAAAGTGTTCTGTTACTGCCCCATAACTTACATGGGGTTGACCAAACTTGCAGAAAAATGTTTATTTCTGCTGAAAAACACGTTTTGACCCTTTCTGCACACTGGGGTTAAGAGCTGAGTGTGTGGGCTCCTCTGAGCCTTGCTGTTACATGGGGATTCAGATGTCTGAAAAAACGCGTTTATTTCGGGCTGAAAAACACGTTTTGAAAAGTGTGCTGTTACTGCCCCATAACTTACATGGGGTTGACCAATCTTGCAGAAACATGTTTATTTCTGCTGAAAAACATGTTTTGACTCTTTCTAAACACTGGGGTTAAGAGCTGAGTGTGTGGGCTCCTCTGAGCCTTGCTGCTGCATGGGGATTCAGTTGTCTGAAAAAACGCGTTTATTTCGGGCTGAAAAACACGTTTTGAAAAGTGTTCTGTTACTGCCCCATAACTTACATGGGGTTGACCAAACTTGCAGAAACATGTTTATTTCTGCTGAAAAACACGTTTTGACCCTTTCTGCACACTGGGGTTAAGAGCTGAGTGTGTGGGCTCCTCTGAGCCTTGCTGTTACATGGGGATTCAGTTGTCTGAAAAAACGCGTTTATTTCGGGCTGAAAAACACGTTTTGAAAAGTGTTCTGTTACTGCCCCATAACTTACATGGGGTTGACCAAACTTGCAGAAACATGTTTATTTCTGCTGAAAAACACGTTTTGACCCTTTCTGCACACTGGGGTTAAGATCTGAGTGTGTGGGCTCCTCTGAGCCTTGCTGTTACATGGGGATTCAGTTGTCTGAAAAAACGCGTTTATTTCGGGCTGAAAAACACGTTTTGAAAAGTGTTCTGTTACTGTCCCATAACTTACATGGGGTTGACCAAACTTGCAGAAACATGTTTATTTCTGCTGAAAAACACGTTTTGACCCTTTCTGCACACTGGGGTTAAGATCTGAGTGTGTGGGCTCCTCTGAGCCTTGATGTTACATGGGGATTCAGTTGTCTGAAAAAACGCGTTTATTTCGGGCTGAAAAACACGTTTTGAAAAGTGTTCTGTTACTGCCCCATAACTTACATGGTGTTGACCAAACTTGCAGAAAAATGTTTATTTCTGCTGAAAAACACGTTTTGACCCTTTCTGCACACTGGGGTTAAGAGCTGAGTGTGTGGGCTCCTCTGAGCCTTGCTGTTACATGGGGATTCAGTTGTCTGAAAAAACGCGTTTATTTCGGGCTGAAAAACACGTTTTGAAAAGTGTTCTGTTACTGTCCCATAACTTACATGGGGTTGACCAAACTTGCAGAAACATGTTTATTTCTGCTGAAAAACACGTTTTGACCCTTTCTGCACACTGGGGTTAAGAGCTGAGTGTGTGGGCTCCTCTGAGCCTTTCTGTTACATGGGGATTCAGTTGTCTGAAAAAACGCGTTTATTTCGGGCTGAAAAACACGTTTTGAAAAGTGTTCTGTTACTGCCCCATAACTTACATGGGGTTGACCAAACTTGCAGAAAAATGTTTATTTCTGCTGAAAAACACGTTTTGACCCTTTCTGCACACTGGGGTTAAGAGCTGAGTGTGTGGGCTCCTCTGAGCCTTGCTGTTACATGGGGATTCAGATGTCTGAAAAAACGCGTTTATTTCGGGCTGAAAAACACGTTTTGAAAAGTGTGCTGTTACTGCCCCATAACTTACATGGGGTTGACCAAACTTGCAGAAACATGTTTATTTCTGCTGAAAAACACGTTTTGACCCTTTCTGCACACTGGGGTTAAGATCTGAGTGTGTGGGCTCCTCTGAGCCTTGCTGTTACATGGGGATTCAGTTGTCTGAAAAAACGCGTTTATTTCGGGCTGAAAAACACGTTTTGAAAAGTGTTCTGTTACTGTCCCATAACTTACATGGGGTTGACCAAACTTGCAGAAACATGTTTATTTCTGCTGAAAAACACGTTTTGACCCTTTCTGCACACTGGGGTTAAGAGCTGAGTGTGTGGGCTCCTCTGAGCCTTGCTGTTACATGGGGATTCAGTTGTCTGAAAAAACGCGTTTATTTCGGGCTGAAAAACACGTTTTGAAAAGTGTTCTGTTACTGCCCCATAACTTACATGGGGTTGACCAAACTTGCAGAAAAATGTTTATTTCTGCTGAAAAACACGTTTTGACCCTTTCTGCACACTGGGGTTAAGAGCTGAGTGTGTGGGCTCCTCTGAGCCTTGCTGTTACATGGGGATTCAGATGTCTGAAAAAACGCGTTTATTTCGGGCTGAAAAACACGTTTTGAAAAGTGTGCTGTTACTGCCCCATAACTTACATGGGGTTGACCAATCTTGCAGAAACATGTTTATTTCTGCTGAAAAACATGTTTTGTCTCTTTCTGCACACTGGGGTTAAGAGCTGAGTGTGTGGGCTCCTCTGAGCCTTGCTGCTGCATGGGGATTCAGTTGTCTGAAAAAACGCGTTTATTTCGGGCTGAAAAACACGTTTTGAAAAGTGTTCTGTTACTGCCCCATAACTTACATGGGGTTGACCAAACTTGCAGAAACATGTTTATTTCTGCTGAAAAACACGTTTTGACCCTTTCTGCACACTGGGGTTAAGATCTGAGTGTGTGGGCTCCTCTGAGCCTTGCTGTTACATGGGGATTCAGTTGTCTGAAAAAACGCGTTTATTTCGGGCTGAAAAACACGTTTTGAAAAGTGTTCTGTTACTGTCCCATAACTTACATGGGGTTGACCAAACTTGCAGAAACATGTTTATTTCTGCTGAAAAACACGTTGTGACCCTTTCTGCACACTGGGGTTAAGAGCTGAGTGTGTGGGCTCCTCTGAGCCTTGCTGTTACATGGGGATTCAGTTGTCTGAAAAAACGCGTTTATTTCGGGCTGAAAAACACGTTTTGAAAAGTGTTCTGTTACTGCCCCATAACTTACATGGGGTTGACTAAACTTGGAGAAACATGTTTATTTCTGCTGAAAAACACGTTTTGACCCTTTCTGCACACTGGGGTTAAGAGCTGAGTGTGTGGGCTCCTCTGAGCCTTGCTGTTACATGGGGATTCAGTTGTCTGAAAAAACGCGTTTATTTCGGGCTGAAAAACACGTTTTGAAAAGTGTTCTGTTACTGCCCCATAACTTACATGGGGTTGACCAAACTTGGAGAAACATGTTTATTTCTGCTGAAAAACACGTTTTGACCCTTTCTGCACACTGGGGTTAAGAGCTGAGTGTGTGGGCTCCTCTGAGCCTTGCTGTTACATGGGGATTCAGTTGTCTGAAAAAACGCGTTTATTTCGGGCTGAAAAACACGTTTTGAAAAGTGTTCTGTTACTGTCCCATAACTTACATGGGGTTGACCAAACTTGCAGAAACATGTTTATTTCTGCTGAAAAACACGTTTTGACCCTTTCTGCACACTGGGGTTAAGAGCTGAGTGTGTGGGCTCCTCTGAGCCTTGCTGTTACATGGGGATTCAGTTGTCTGAAAAAACGCGTTTATTTCGGGCTGAAAAACACGTTTTGAAAAGTGTTCTGTTACTGCCCCATAACTTACATGGGGTTGACCAAACTTGCAGAAAAATGTTTATTTCTGCTGAAAAACACGTTTTGACCCTTTCTGCACACTGGGGTTAAGAGCTGAGTGTGTGGGCTCCTCTGAGCCTTGCTGTTACATGGGGATTCAGATGTCTGAAAAAACGCGTTTATTTCGGGCTGAAAAACACGTTTTGAAAAGTGTGCTGTTACTGCCCCATAACTTACATGGGGTTGACCAATCTTGCAGAAACATGTTTATTTCTGCTGAAAAACATGTTTTGACTCTTTCTGCACACTGGGGTTAAGAGCTGAGTGTGTGGGCTCCTCTGAGCCTTGCTGCTGCATGGGGATTCAGTTGTCTGAAAAAACGCGTTTATTTCGGGCTGAAAAACACGTTTTGAAAAGTGTTCTGTTACTGCCCCATAACTTACATGGGGTTGACCAAACTTGCAGAAACATGTTTATTTCTGCTGAAAAACACGTTTTGACTCTCTCTGCACACTGGGGTTAAGAGCTGAGTGTGTGGGCTCCTCTGAGCCTTGCTGTTACATGGGGATTCAGTTGTCTGAAAAAACGCGTTTATTTCGGGCTGAAAAACACGTTTTGAAAAGTGTTCTGTTACTGCCCCATAACTTACATGGGGTTGACCAAACTTGCAGAAACATGTTTATTTCTGCTGAAAAACACGTTTTGACCCTTTCTGCACACTGGGGTTAAGATCTGAGTGTGTGGGCTCCTCTGAGCCTTGCTGTTACATGGGGATTCAGTTGTCTGAAAAAACGCGTTTATTTCGGGCTGAAAAACACGTTTTGAAAAGTGTTCTGTTACTGTCCCATAACTTACATGGGGTTGACCAAACTTGCAGAAACATGTTTATTTCTGCTGAAAAACACGTTTTGACCCTTTCTGCACACTGGGGTTAAGATCTGAGTGTGTGGGCTCCCCTGAGCCTTGCTGTTACATGGGGATTCAGTTGTCTGAAAAAACGCGTTTATTTCGGGCTGAAAAACACGTTTTGAAAAGTGTTCTGTTACTGCCCCATAACTTACATGGTGTTGACCAAACTTGCAGAAAAATGTTTATTTCTGCTGAAAAACACGTTTTGACCCTTTCTGCACACTGGGGTTAAGAGCTGAGTGTGTGGGCTCCTCTGAGCCTTGCTGTTACATGGGGATTCAGTTGTCTGAAAAAACGCGTTTATTTCGGGCTGAAAAACACGTTTTGAAAAGTGTTCTGTTACTGCCCCATAACTTACATGGGGTTGACCAACCTTGCAGAAACATGTTTATTTCTGCTGAAAAACACGTTTTGACCCTTTCTGCACACTGGGGTTAAGAGCTGAGTGTGTGGGCTCCTCTGAGCCTTGCTGTTACATGGGGATTCAGTTGTCTGAAAAAACGCGTTTATTTCGGGCTGAAAAACACGTTTTGAAAAGTGTTCTGTTACTGTCCCATAACTTACATGGGGTTGACCAAACTTGCAGAAACATGTTTATTTCTGCTGAAAAACACGTTGTGACCCTTTCTGCACACTGGGGTTAAGAGCTGAGTGTGTGGGCTCCTCTGAGCCTTGCTGTTACATGGGGATTCAGTTGTCTGAAAAAACGCGTTTATTTCGGGCTGAAAAACACGTTTTGAAAAGTGTTCTGTTACTGCCCCATAACTTACATGGGGTTGACCAAACTTGCAGAAACATGTTTATTTCTGCTGAAAAACACGTTTTGACCCTTTCTGCACACTGGGGTTAAGAGCTGAGTGTGTGGGCTCCTCTGAGCCTTGCTGTTACATGGGGATTCAGTTGTCTGAAAAAACGCGTTTATTTCGGGCTGAAAAACACGTTTTGAAAAGTGTTCTGTTACTGCCCCATAACTTACATGGGGTTGACCAAACTTGCAGAAACATGTTTATTTCTGCTGAAAAACACGTTTTGACCCTTTCTGCACACTGGGGTTAAGAGCTGAGTGTGTGGGCTCCTCTGAGCCTTGCTGTTACATGGGGATTCAGTTGTCTGAAAAAACGCGTTTATTTCGGGCTGAAAAACACGTTTTGAAAAGTGTTCTGTTACTGCCCCATAACTTACATGGGGTTGACCAAACTTGCAGAAACATGTCTATTTCTGCTGAAAAACACGTTTTGACTCTTTCTGCACACTGGGGTTAAGAGCTGAGTGTGGGGGCTCTTCTGAGCCTTGCTGTTGCATGGGGATTCAGTTGTCTGAAAAAACGCGTTTATTTCGGGCTGAAAAACACGTTTTGAAAAGTGTTCTGTTACTGCACCATAACTTACATGGGGTTGACCAAACTTGCAGAAACATGTTTATTTCTGCTGAAAAACACGTTTTGACTCTTTCTGCACACTGGGGTTAAGAGCTGAGTGTGTGGGCTCTTCTGAGCCTTGCTGTTGCATGGGGATTCAGTTGTCTGAAAAAACGCGTTTATTTCGGGCTGAAAAACACGTTTTGAAAAGTGTTCTGTTACTGTCCCATAACTTACATGGGGTTGACCAAACTTGCAGAAACATGTTTATTTCTGCTGAAAAACACGTTTTGACTCTCTCTGCACACTGGGGTTAAGAGCTGAGTGTGTGGGCTCTTCTGAGCCTTGCTGTTGCATGGGGATTCAGTTGTCTGAAAAAACGCGTTTATTTCGGGCTTAAAAACACGTTTTGAAAAGTGTTCTGTTACTGTCCCATAACTTACATGGGGTTGACCAAACTTGCAGAAACATGTTTATTTCTGCTGAAAAACACGTTTTGACCCTTTCTGCACACTGGGGTTAAGATCTGAGTGTGTGGGCTCCTCTGAGCCTTGCTGTTACATGGGGATTCAGTTGTCTGAAAAAACGCGTTTATTTCGGGCTGAAAAACACGTTTTGAAAAGTGTTCTGTTACTGCCCCATAACTTACATGGGGTTGACCAAACTTGCAGAAACATGTTTATTTCTGCTGAAAAACACGTTTTGACCCTTTCTGCACACTGGGGTTAAGAGCTGAGTGTGTGGGCTCCTCTGAGCCTTGCTGTTACATGGGGATTCAGTTGTCTGAAAAAACGCGTTTATTTCGGGCTGAAAAACACGTTTTGAAAAGTGTTCTGTTACTGTCCCATAACTTACATGGGGTTGACCAAACTTGCAGAAACATGTTTATTTCTGCTGAAAAACACGTTGTGACCCTTTCTGCACACTGGGGTTAAGAGCTGAGTGTGTGGGCTCCTCTGAGCCTTGCTGTTACATGGGGATTCAGTTGTCTGAAAAAACGCGTTTATTTCGGGCTGAAAAACACGTTTTGAAAAGTGTTCTGTTACTGCCCCATAACTTACATGGGGTTGACCAAACTTGCAGAAACATGTTTATTTCTGCTGAAAAACACGTTTTGACCCTTTCTGCACACTGGGGTTAAGAGCTGAGTGTGTGGGCTCCTCTGAGCCTTGCTGTTACATGGGGATTCAGTTGTCTGAAAAAACGCGTTTATTTCGGGCTGAAAAACACGTTTTGAAAAGTGTTCTGTTACTGTCCCATAACTTACATGGGGTTGACCAAACTTGCAGAAACATGTTTATTTCTGCTGAAAAACACGTTTTGACCCTTTCTGCACACTGGGGTTAAGAGCTGAGTGTGTGGGCTCCTCTGAGCCTTTCTGTTACATGGGGATTCAGTTGTCTGAAAAAACGCGTTTATTTCGGGCTGAAAAACACGTTTTGAAAAGTGTTTTGTTACTGCCCCATAACTTACATGGGGTTGACCAAACTTGCAGAAAAATGTTTATTTCTGCTGAAAAACACGTTTTGACCCTTTCTGCACACTGGGGTTAAGAGCTGAGTGTGTGGGCTCCTCTGAGCCTTGCTGTTACATGGGGATTCAGATGTCTGAAAAAACGCGTTTATTTCGGGCTGAAAAACACGTTTTGAAAAGTGTGCTGTTACTGCCCCATAACTTACATGGGGTTGACCAATCTTGCAGAAACATGTTTATTTCTGCTGAAAAACATGTTTTGACTCTTTCTGCACACTGGGGTTAAGAGCTGAGGGTGTGGGCTCCTCTGAGCCTTGCTGCTGCATGGGGATTCAGTTGTCTGAAAAAACGCGTTTATTTCGGGCTGAAAAACACGTTTTGAAAAGTGTTCTGTTACTGCCCCATAACTTACATGGGGTTGACCAAACTTGCAGAAACATGTTTATTTCTGCTGAAAAACACGTTTTGACCCTTTCTGCACACTGGGGTTAAGAGCTGAGTGTGTGGGCTCCTCTGAGCCTTGCTGTTACATGGGGATTCAGTTGTCTGAAAAAACGCGTTTATTTCGGGCTGAAAAACACGTTTTGAAAAGTGTTCTGTTACTGCCCCATAACTTACATGGGGTTGACCAAACTTGCAGAAACATGTTTATTTCTGCTGAAAAACACGTTTTGACCCTTTCTGCACACTGGGGTTAAGATCTGAGTGTGTGGGCTCCTCTGAGCCTTGCTGTTACATGGGGATTCAGTTTTCTGAAAAAACGCGTTTATTTCGGGCTGAAAAACACGTTTTGAAAAGTGTTCTGTTACTGTCCCATAACTTACATGGGGTTGACCAAACTTGCAGAAACATGTTTATTTCTGCTGAAAAACACGTTTTGACCCTTTCTGCACACTGGGGTTAAGATCTGAGTGTGTGGGCTCCTCTGAGCCTTGCTGTTACATGGGGATTCAGTTGTCTGAAAAAACGCGTTTATTTCGGGCTGAAAAACACGTTTTGAAAAGTGTTCTGTTACTGCCCCATAACTTACATGGTGTTGACCAAACTTGCAGAAAAATGTTTATTTCTGCTGAAAAACACGTTTTGACCCTTTCTGCACACTGGGGTTAAGAGCTGAGTGTGTGGGCTCCTCTGAGCCTTGCTGTTACATGGGGATTCAGTTGTCTGAAAAAACGCGTTTATTTCGGGCTGAAAAACACGTTTTGAAAAGTGTTCTGTTACTGTCCCATAACTTACATGGGGTTGACCAAACTTGCAGAAACATGTTTATTTCTGCTGAAAAACACGTTTTGACCCTTTCTGCACACTGGGGTTAAGAGCTGAGTGTGTGGGCTCCTCTGAGCCTTTCTGTTACATGGGGATTCAGTTGTCTGAAAAAACGCGTTTATTTCGGGCTGAAAAACACGTTTTGAAAAGTGTTCTGTTACTGCCCCATAACTTACATGGGGTTGACCAAACTTGCAGAAAAATGTTTATTTCTGCTGAAAAACACGTTTTGACCCTTTCTGCACACTGGGGTTAAGAGCTGAGTGTGTGGGCTCCTCTGAGCCTTGCTGTTACATGGGGATTCAGATGTCTGAAAAAACGCGTTTATTTCGGGCTGAAAAACACGTTTTGAAAAGTGTGCTGTTACTGCCCCATAACTTACATGGGGTTGACCAAACTTGCAGAAACATGTTTATTTCTGCTGAAAAACACGTTTTAACCCTTTCTGCACACTGGGGTTAAGAGCTGAGTGTGTGGGCTCCTCTGAGCCTTGCTGTTACATGGGGATTCAGTTGTCTGAAAAAACGCGTTTATTTCGGGCTGAAAAACACGTTTTGAAAAGTGTTCTGTTACTGTCCCATAACTTACATGGGGTTGACCAAACTTGCAGAAACATGTTTATTTCTGCTGAAAAACACGTTGTGACCCTTTCTGCACACTGGGGTTAAGAGCTGAGTGTGTGGGCTCCTCTGAGCCTTGCTGTTACATGGGGATTCAGTTGTCTGAAAAAACGCGTTTATTTCGGGCTGAAAAACACGTTTTGAAAAGTGTTCTGTTACTGCCCCATAACTTACATGGGGTTGACCAAACTTGCAGAAACATGTTTATTTCTGCTGAAAAACACGTTTTGACCCTTTCTGCACACTGGGGTTAAGAGCTGAGTGTGTGGGCTCCTCTGAGCCTTGCTGTTACATGGGGATTCAGTTGTCTGAAAAAACGCGTTTATTTCGGGCTGAAAAACACGTTTTGAAAAGTGTTCTGTTACTGTCCCATAACTTACATGGGGTTGACCAAACTTGCAGAAACATGTTTATTTCTGCTGAAAAACACGTTTTGACCCTTTCTGCACACTGGGGTTAAGAGCTGAGTGTGTGGGCTCCTCTGAGCCTTTCTGTTACATGGGGATTCAGTTGTCTGAAAAAACGCGTTTATTTCGGGCTGAAAAACACGTTTTGAAAAGTGTTCTGTTACTGCCCCATAACTTACATGGGGTTGACCAAACTTGCAGAAAAATGTTTATTTCTGCTGAAAAACACGTTTTGACCCTTTCTGCACACTGGGGTTAAGAGCTGAGTGTGTGGGCTCCTCTGAGCCTTGCTGTTACATGGGGATTCAGATGTCTGAAAAAACGCGTTTATTTCGGGCTGAAAAACACGTTTTGAAAAGTGTGCTGTTACTGCCCCATAACTTACATGGGGTTGACCAATCTTGCAGAAACATGTTTATTTCTGCTGAAAAACATGTTTTGACTCTTTCTAAACACTGGGGTTAAGAGCTGAGTGTGTGGGCTCCTCTGAGCCTTGCTGCTGCATGGGGATTCAGTTGTCTGAAAAAACGCGTTTATTTCGGGCTGAAAAACACGTTTTGAAAAGTGTTCTGTTACTGCCCCATAACTTACATGGGGTTGACCAAACTTGCAGAAACATGTTTATTTCTGCTGAAAAACACGTTTTGACCCTTTCTGCACACTGGGGTTAAGAGCTGAGTGTGTGGGCTCCTCTGAGCCTTGCTGTTACATGGGGATTCAGTTGTCTGAAAAAACGCGTTTATTTCGGGCTGAAAAACACGTTTTGAAAAGTGTTCTGTTACTGCCCCATAACTTACATGGGGTTGACCAAACTTGCAGAAACATGTTTATTTCTGCTGAAAAACACGTTTTGACCCTTTCTGCACACTGGGGTTAAGATCTGAGTGTGTGGGCTCCTCTGAGCCTTGCTGTTACATGGGGATTCAGTTGTCTGAAAAAACGCGTTTATTTCGGGCTGAAAAACACGTTTTGAAAAGTGTTCTGTTACTGTCCCATAACTTACATGGGGTTGACCAAACTTGCAGAAACATGTTTATTTCTGCTGAAAAACACGTTTTGACCCTTTCTGCACACTGGGGTTAAGATCTGAGTGTGTGGGCTCCTCTGAGCCTTGCTGTTACATGGGGATTCAGTTGTCTGAAAAAACGCGTTTATTTCGGGCTGAAAAACACGTTTTGAAAAGTGTTCTGTTACTGCCCCATAACTTACATGGTGTTGACCAAACTTGCAGAAAAATGTTTATTTCTGCTGAAAAACACGTTTTGACCCTTTCTGCACACTGGGGTTAAGAGCTGAGTGTGTGGGCTCCTCTGAGCCTTGCTGTTACATGGGGATTCAGTTGTCTGAAAAAACGCGTTTATTTCGGGCTGAAAAACACGTTTTGAAAAGTGTTCTGTTACTGTCCCATAACTTACATGGGGTTGACCAAACTTGCAGAAACATGTTTATTTCTGCTGAAAAACACGTTTTGACCCTTTCTGCACACTGGGGTTAAGAGCTGAGTGTGTGGGCTCCTCTGAGCCTTTCTGTTACATGGGGATTCAGTTGTCTGAAAAAACGCGTTTATTTCGGGCTGAAAAACACGTTTTGAAAAGTGTTCTGTTACTGCCCCATAACTTACATGGGGTTGACCAAACTTGCAGAAAAATGTTTATTTCTGCTGAAAAACACGTTTTGACCCTTTCTGCACACTGGGGTTAAGAGCTGAGTGTGTGGGCTCCTCTGAGCCTTGCTGTTACATGGGGATTCAGATGTCTGAAAAAACGCGTTTATTTCGGGCTGAAAAACACGTTTTGAAAAGTGTGCTGTTACTGCCCCATAACTTACATGGGGTTGACCAAACTTGCAGAAACATGTTTATTTCTGCTGAAAAACACGTTTTGACTCTTTCTGCACACTGGGGCTAAGAGCTGAGTGTGTGGGCTCCTCTGAGCCTTGCTGCTGCATGGGGATTCAGTTGTCTGAAAAAACGCGTTTATTTCGGGCTGAAAAACACGTTTTGAAAAGTGTTCTGTTACTGCCCCATAACTTACATGGGGTTGACCAAACTTGCAGAAACATGTTTATTTCTGCTGAAAAACACGTTTTGACCCTTTCTGCACACTGGGGTTAAGAGCTGAGTGTGTGGGCTCCTCTGAGCCTTGCTGTTACATGGGGATTCAGTTGTCTGAAAAAACGCGTTTATTTCGGGCTGAAAAACACGTTTTGAAAAGTGTTCTGTTACTGCCCCATAATTTACATGGGGTTGACCAAACTTGCAGAAACATGTTTATTTCTGCTGAAAAACACGTTTTGACCCTTTCTGCACACTGGGGTTAAGATCTGAGTGTGTGGGCTCCTCTGAGCCTTGCTGTTACATGGGGATTCAGTTGTCTGAAAAAACGCGTTTATTTCGGGCTGAAAAACACGTTTTGAAAAGTGTTCTGTTACTGCCCCATAACTTACATGGGGTTGACCAAACTTGCAGAAACATGTTTGTTTCTGCTAAAAAACACGTTTTGACCCTTTCTGCACACTGGGGTTAAGAGCTGAGTGTGTGGGCTCCTCTGAGCCTTGCTGTTACATGGGGATTCAGTTGTCTGAAAAAACGCGTTTATTTCGGGCTGAAAAACACGTTTTGAAAAGTGTTCTGTTACTGTCCCATAACTTACATGGGGTTGACCAAACTTGCAGAAACATGTTTATTTCTGCTGAAAAACACGTTGTGACCCTTTCTGCACACTGGGGTTAAGAGCTGAGTGTGTGGGCTCCTCTGAGCCTTGCTGTTACATGGGGATTCAGTTGTCTGAAAAAACGCGTTTATTTCGGGCTGAAAAACACGTTTTGAAAAGTGTTCTGTTACTGCCCCATAACTTACATGGGGTTGACCAAACTTGCAGAAACATGTTTATTTCTGCTGAAAAACACGTTTTGACCCTTTCTGCACACTGGGGTTAAGAGCTGAGTGTGTGGGCTCCTCTGAGCCTTGCTGTTACATGGGGATTCAGTTGTCTGAAAAAACGCGTTTATTTCGGGCTGAAAAACACGTTTTGAAAAGTGTTCTGTTACTGCCCCATAACTTACATGGGGTTGACCAAACTTGCAGAAACATGTTTATTTCTGCTGAAAAACACGTTTTGACTCTTTCTGCACACTGGGGCTAAGAGCTGAGTGTGTGGGCTCCTCTGAGCCTTGCTGCTGCATGGGGATTCAGTTGTCTGAAAAAACGCGTTTATTTCGGGCTGAAAAACACGTTTTGAAAAGTGTTCTGTTACTGCCCCATAACTTACATGGGGTTGACCAAACTTGCAGAAACATGTTTATTTCTGCTGAAAAACACGTTTTGACCCTTTCTGCACACTGGGGTTAAGAGCTGAGTGTGTGGGCTCCTCTGAGCCTTGCTGTTACATGGGGATTCAGTTGTCTGAAAAAACGCGTTTATTTCGGGCTGAAAAACACGTTTTGAAAAGTGTTCTGTTACTGCCCCATAATTTACATGGGGTTGACCAAACTTGCAGAAACATGTTTATTTCTGCTGAAAAACACGTTTTGACCCTTTCTGCACACTGGGGTTAAGATCTGAGTGTGTGGGCTCCTCTGAGCCTTGCTGTTACATGGGGATTCAGTTGTCTGAAAAAACGCGTTTATTTCGGGCTGAAAAACACGTTTTGAAAAGTGTTCTGTTACTGCCCCATAACTTACATGGGGTTGACCAAACTTGCAGAAACATGTTTGTTTCTGCTAAAAAACACGTTTTGACCCTTTCTGCACACTGGGGTTAAGAGCTGAGTGTGTGGGCTCCTCTGAGCCTTGCTGTTACATGGGGATTCAGTTGTCTGAAAAAACGCGTTTATTTCGGGCTGAAAAACACGTTTTGAAAAGTGTTCTGTTACTGTCCCATAACTTACATGGGGTTGACCAAACTTGCAGAAACATGTTTATTTCTGCTGAAAAACACGTTGTGACCCTTTCTGCACACTGGGGTTAAGAGCTGAGTGTGTGGGCTCCTCTGAGCCTTGCTGTTACATGGGGATTCAGTTGTCTGAAAAACGCGTTTATTTCGGGCTGAAAAACACGTTTTGAAAAGTGTTCTGTTACTGCCCCATAACTTACATGGGGTTGACCAAACTTGCAGAAACATGTTTATTTCTGCTGAAAAACACGTTTTGACCCTTTCTGCACACTGGGGTTAAGAGCTGAGTGTGTGGGCTCCTCTGAGCCTTGCTGTTACATGGGGATTCAGTTGTCTGAAAAAACGCGTTTATTTCGGGCTGAAAAACACGTTTTGAAAAGTGTTCTGTTACTGTCCCATAACTTACATGGGGTTGACCAAACTTGCAGAAACATGTTTATTTCTGCTGAAAAACACGTTGTGACCCTTTCTGCACACTGGGGTTAAGAGCTGAGTGTGTGGGCTCCTCTGAGCCTTGCTGTTACATGGGGATTCAGTTGTCTGAAAAAACGCGTTTATTTCGGGCTGAAAAACACGTTTTGAAAAGTGTTCTGTTACTGCCCCATAACTTACATGGGGTTGACCAAACTTGCAGAAACATGTTTATTTCTGCTGAAAAACACGTTTTGACCCTTTCTGCACACTGGGGTTAAGAGCTGAGTGTGTGGGCTTCTCTGAGCCTTGCTGTTACATGGGGATTCAGTTGTCTGAAAAAACGCATTTATTTCGGGCTGAAAAACACGTTTTGAAAAGTGTTCTGTTACTGTCCCATAACTTACATGGGGTTGACCAAACTTGCAGAAACATGTTTATTTCTGCTGAAAAACACGTTTTGACCCTTTCTGCACACTGGGGTTAAGAGCTGAGTGTGTGGGCTCCTCTGAGCCTTGCTGTTACATGGGGATTCAGTTGTCTGAAAAAACGCGTTTATTTCGGGCTGAAAAACACGTTTTGAAAAGTGTTCTGTTACTGTCCCATAACTTACATGGGGTTGACCAAACTTGCAGAAACATGTTTATTTCTGCTGAAAAACACGTTGTGACCCTTTCTGCACACTGGGGTTAAGAGCTGAGTGTGTGGGCTCCTCTGAGCCTTGCTGTTACATGGGGATTCAGTTGTCTGAAAAAACGCGTTTATTTCGGGCTGAAAAACACGTTTTGAAAAGTGTTCTGTTACTGCCCCATAACTTACATGGGGTTGACCAAACTTGCAGAAACATGTTTATTTCTGCTGAAAAACACGTTTTGACCCTTTCTGCACACTGGGGTTAAGAGCTGAGTGTGTGGGCTCCTCTGAGCCTTGCTGTTACATGGGGATTCAGTTGTCTGAAAAAACGCGTTTATTTCGGGCTGAAAAACACGTTTTGAAAAGTGTTCTGTTACTGTCCCATAACTTACATGGGGTTGACCAAACTTGCAGAAACATGTTTATTTCTGCTGAAAAACACGTTTTGACCCTTTCTGCACACTGGGGTTAAGAGCTGAGTGTGTGGGCTCCTCTGAGCCTTTCTGTTACATGGGGATTCAGTTGTCTGAAAAAACGCGTTTATTTCGGGCTGAAAAACACGTTTTGAAAAGTGTTCTGTTACTGCCCCATAACTTACATGGGGTTGACCAAACTTGCAGAAAAATGTTTATTTCTGCTGAAAAACACGTTTTGACCCTTTCTGCACACTGGGGTTAAGAGCTGAGTGTGTGGGCTCCTCTGAGCCTTGCTGTTACATGGGGATTCAGATGTCTGAAAAAACGCGTTTATTTCGGGCTGAAAAACACGTTTTGAAAAGTGTGCTGTTACTGCCCCATAACTTACATGGGGTTGACCAATCTTGCAGAAACATGTTTATTTCTGCTGAAAAACATGTTTTGACTCTTTCTGCACACTGGGGTTAAGAGCTGAGTGTGTGGGCTCCTCTGAGCCTTGCTGCTGCATGGGGATTCAGTTGTCTGAAAAAACGCGTTTATTTCGGGCTGAAAAACACGTTTTGAAAAGTGTTCTGTTACTGCCCCATAACTTACATGGGGTTGACCAAACTTGCAGAAACATGTTTATTTCTGCTGAAAAACACGTTTTGACCCTTTCTGCACACTGGGGTTAAGAGCTGAGTGTGTGGGCTCCTCTGAGCCTTGCTGTTACATGGGGATTCAGTTGTCTGAAAAAACGCGTTTATTTCGGGCTGAAAAACACGTTTTGAAAAGTGTTCTGTTACTGCCCCATAACTTACATGGGGTTGACCAAACTTGCAGAAACATGTTTATTTCTGCTGAAAAACACGTTTTGACCCTTTCTGCACACTGGGGTTAAGATCTGAGTGTGTGGGCTCCTCTGAGCCTTGCTGTTACATGGGGATTCAGTTGTCTGAAAAAACGCGTTTATTTCGGGCTGAAAAACACGTTTTGAAAAGTGTTCTGTTACTGTCCCATAACTTACATGGGGTTGACCAAACTTGCAGAAACATGTTTATTTCTGCTGAAAAACACGTTTTGACCCTTTCTGCACACTGGGGTTAAGATCTGAGTGTGTGGGCTCCTCTGAGCCTTGCTGTTACATGGGGATTCAGTTGTCTGAAAAAACGCGTTTATTTCGGGCTGAAAAACACGTTTTGAAAAGTGTTCTGTTACTGCCCCATAACTTACATGGTGTTGACCAAACTTGCAGAAAAATGTTTATTTCTGCTGAAAAACACGTTTTGACCCTTTCTGCACACTGGGGTTAAGAGCTGAGTGTGTGGGCTCCTCTGAGCCTTGCTGTTACATGGGGATTCAGTTGTCTGAAAAAACGCGTTTATTTCGGGCTGAAAAACACGTTTTGAAAAGTGTTCTGTTACTGTCCCATAACTTACATGGGGTTGACCAAACTTGCAGAAACATGTTTATTTCTGCTGAAAAACACGTTTTGACCCTTTCTGCACACTGGGGTTAAGAGCTGAGTGTGTGGGCTCCTCTGAGCCTTTCTGTTACATGGGGATTCAGTTGTCTGAAAAAACGCGTTTATTTCGGGCTGAAAAACACGTTTTGAAAAGTGTTCTGTTACTGCCCCATAACTTACATGGGGTTGACCAAACTTGCAGAAAAATGTTTATTTCTGCTGAAAAACACGTTTTGACCCTTTCTGCACACTGGGGTTAAGAGCTGAGTGTGTGGGCTCCTCTGAGCCTTGCTGTTACATGGGGATTCAGATGTCTGAAAAAACGCGTTTATTTCGGGCTGAAAAACACGTTTTGAAAAGTGTGCTGTTACTGCCCCATAACTTACATGGGGTTGACCAAACTTGCAGAAACATGTTTATTTCTGCTGAAAAACACGTTTTGACTCTTTCTGCACACTGGGGCTAAGAGCTGAGTGTGTGGGCTCCTCTGAGCCTTGCTGCTGCATGGGGATTCAGTTGTCTGAAAAAACGCGTTTATTTCGGGCTGAAAAACACGTTTTGAAAAGTGTTCTGTTACTGCCCCATAACTTACATGGGGTTGACCAAACTTGCAGAAACATGTTTATTTCTGCTGAAAAACACGTTTTGACCCTTTCTGCACACTGGGGTTAAGAGCTGAGTGTGTGGGCTCCTCTGAGCCTTGCTGTTACATGGGGATTCAGTTGTCTGAAAAAACGCGTTTATTTCGGGCTGAAAAACACGTTTTGAAAAGTGTTCTGTTACTGCCCCATAATTTACATGGGGTTGACCAAACTTGCAGAAACATGTTTATTTCTGCTGAAAAACACGTTTTGACCCTTTCTGCACACTGGGGTTAAGATCTGAGTGTGTGGGCTCCTCTGAGCCTTGCTGTTACATGGGGATTCAGTTGTCTGGAAAAACGCGTTTATTTCGGGCTGAAAAACACGTTTTGAAAAGTGTTCTGTTACTGCCCCATAACTTACATGGGGTTGACCAAACTTGCAGAAACATGTTTGTTTCTGCTAAAAAACACGTTTTGACCCTTTCTGCACACTGGGGTTAAGAGCTGAGTGTGTGGGCTCCTCTGAGCCTTGCTGTTACATGGGGATTCAGTTGTCTGAAAAAACGCGTTTATTTCGGGCTGAAAAACACGTTTTGAAAAGTGTTCTGTTACTGTCCCATAACTTACATGGGGTTGACCAAACTTGCAGAAACATGTTTATTTCTGCTGAAAAACACGTTGTGACCCTTTCTGCACACTGGGGTTAAGAGCTGAGTGTGTGGGCTCCTCTGAGCCTTGCTGTTACATGGGGATTCAGTTGTCTGAAAAAACGCGTTTATTTCGGGCTGAAAAACACGTTTTGAAAAGTGTTCTGTTACTGTCCCATAACTTACATGGGGTTGACCAAACTTGCAGAAACATGTTTATTTCTGCTGAAAAACACGTTGTGACCCTTTCTGCACACTGGGGTTAAGAGCTGAGTGTGTGGGCTCCTCTGAGCCTTGCTGTTACATGGGGATTCAGTTGTCTGAAAAAACGCGTTTATTTCGGGCTGAAAAACACGTTTTGAAAAGTGTTCTGTTACTGCCCCATAACTTACATGGGGTTGACCAAACTTGCAGAAACATGTTTATTTCTGCTGAAAAACACGTTTTGACCCTTTCTGCACACTGGGGTTAAGAGCTGAGTGTGTGGGCTCCTCTGAGCCTTGCTGTTACATGGGGATTCAGTTGTCTGAAAAAACGCATTTATTTCGGGCTGAAAAACACGTTTTGAAAAGTGTTCTGTTACTGTCCCATAACTTACATGGGGTTGACCAAACTTGCAGAAACATGTTTATTTCTGCTGAAAAACACGTTTTGACCCTTTCTGCACACTGGGGTTAAGAGCTGAGTGTGTGGGCTCCTCTGAGCCTTGCTGTTACATGGGGATTCAGTTGTCTGAAAAAACGCGTTTATTTCTTGCTGAAAAACACGTTTTGAAAAGTGTTCTGTTACTGCCCCATAACTTACATGGGGTTGACCAAACTTGCAGAAAAATGTTTATTTCTGCTGAAAAACACGTTTTGACCCTTTCTGCACACTGGGGTTAAGAGCTGAGTGTGTGGGCTCCTCTGAGCCTTGCTGTTACATGGGGATTCAGATGTCTGAAAAAACGCGTTTATTTCGGGCTGAAAAACACGTTTTGAAAAGTGTTCTGTTACTGCCCCATAATTTACATGGGGTTGACCAAACTTGCAGAAACATGTTTATTTCTGCTGAAAAACACGTTTTGACCCTTTCTGCACACTGGGGTTAAGATCTGAGTGTGTGGGCTCCTCTGAGCCTTGCTGTTACATGGGGATTCAGTTGTCTGAAAAAACGCGTTTATTTCGGGCTGAAAAACACGTTTTGAAAAGTGTTCTGTTACTGCCCCATAACTTACATGGGGTTGACCAAACTTGCAGAAACATGTTTGTTTCTGCTGAAAAACATGTTTTGACCCTTTCTGCACACTGGGGTTAAGAGCTGAGTGTGTGGGCTCCTCTGAGCCTTGCTGTTACATGGGGATTCAGTTGTCTGAAAAAACGCGTTTATTTCGGGCTGAAAAACACGTTTTGAAAAGTGTTCTGTTACTGCCCCATAACTTACATGGGGTTGACCAAACTTGCAGAAAAATGTTTATTTCTGCTGAAAAACACGTTTTGACCCTTTCTGCACACTGGGGTTAAGAGCTGAGTGTGTGGGCTCCTCTGAGCCTTGCTGTTACATGGGGATTCAGATGTCTGAAAAAACGCGTTTATTTCGGGCTGAAAAACACGTTTTGAAAAGTGTGCTGTTACTGCCCCATAACTTACATGGGGTTGACCAAACTTGCAGAAACATGTTTATTTCTGCTGAAAAACACGTTTTGACTCTTTCTGCACACTGGGGTTAAGAGCTGAGTGTGTGGGCTCCTCTGAGCCTTGCTGCTGCATGGGGATTCAGTTGTCTGAAAAAACGCGTTTATTTCGGGCTGAAAAACACGTTTTGAAAAGTGTTCTGTTACTGCCCCATAACTTACATGGGGTTGACCAAACTTGCAGAAACATGTTTATTTCTGCTGAAAAACACGTTTTGACCCTTTCTGCACACTGGGGTTAAGAGCTGAGTGTGTGGGCTCCTCTGAGCCTTGCTGTTACATGGGGATTCAGTTGTCTGAAAAAACGCGTTTATTTCGGGCTGAAAAACACGTTTTGAAAAGTGTTCTGTTACTGCCCCATAATTTACATGGGGTTGACCAAACTTGCAGAAACATGTTTATTTCTGCTGAAAAACACGTTTTGACCCTTTCTGCACACTGGGGTTAAGATCTGAGTGTGTGGGCTCCTCTGAGCCTTGCTGTTACATGGGGATTCAGTTGTCTGAAAAAACGCGTTTATTTCGGGCTGAAAAACACGTTTTGAAAAGTGTTCTGTTACTGCCCCATAACTTACATGGGGTTGACCAAACTTGCAGAAACATGTTTGTTTCTGCTGAAAAACACGTTTGGACCCTTTCTGCACACTGGGGTTAAGAGCTGAGTGTGTGGGCTCCTCTGAGCCTTGCTGTTACATGGGGATTCAGTTGTCTGAAAAAACGCGTTTATTTCGGGCTGAAAAACACGTTTTGAAAAGTGTTCTGTTACTGTCCCATAACTTACATGGGGTTGACCAAACTTGCAGAAACATGTTTATTTCTGCTGAAAAACACGTTGTGACCCTTTCTGCACACTGGGGTTAAGAGCTGAGTGTGTGGGCTCCTCTGAGCCTTGCTGTTACATGGGGATTCAGTTGTCTGAAAAAACGCGTTTATTTCGGGCTGAAAAACACGTTTTGAAAAGTGTTCTGTTACTGCCCCATAACTTACATGGGGTTGACCAAACTTGCAGAAACATGTTTATTTCTGCTGAAAAACACGTTTTGACCCTTTCTGCACACTGGGGTTAAGAGCTGAGTGTGTGGGCTCCTCTGAGCCTTGCTGTTACATGGGGATTCAGTTGTCTGAAAAAACGCGTTTATTTCGGGCTGAAAAACACGTTTTGAAAAGTGTTCTGTTACTGTCCCATAACTTACATGGGGTTGACCAAACTTGCAGAAACATGTTTATTTCTGCTGAAAAACACGTTGTGACCCTTTCTGCACACTGGGGTTAAGAGCTGAGTGTGTGGGCTCCTCTGAGCCTTGCTGTTACATGGGGATTCAGTTGTCTGAAAAAACGCGTTTATTTCGGGCTGAAAAACACGTTTTGAAAAGTGTTCTGTTACTGCCCCATAACTTACATGGGGTTGACCAAACTTGCAGAAACATGTTTATTTCTGCTGAAAAACACGTTTTGACCCTTTCTGCACACTGGGGTTAAGAGCTGAGTGTGTGGGCTCCTCTGAGCCTTGCTGTTACATGGGGATTCAGTTGTCTGAAAAAACGCGTTTATTTCGGGCTGAAAAACACGTTTTGAAAAGTGTTCTGTTACTGTCCCATAACTTACATGGGGTTGACCAAACTTGCAGAAACATGTTTATTTCTGCTGAAAAACACGTTTTGACCCTTTCTGCACACTGGGGTTAAGAGCTGAGTGTGTGGGCTCCTCTGAGCCTTGCTGTTACATGGGGATTCAGTTGTCTGAAAAAACGCGTTTATTTCGGGCTGAAAAACACGTTTTGAAAAGTGTTCTGTTACTGCCCCATAACTTACATGGGGTTGACCAAACTTGCAGAAAAATGTTTATTTCTGCTGAAAAACACGTTTTGACCCTTTCTGCACACTGGGGTTAAGAGCTGAGTGTGTGGGCTCCTCTGAGCCTTGCTGTTACATGGGGATTCAGATGTCTGAAAAAACGCGTTTATTTCGGGCTGAAAAACACGTTTTGAAAAGTGTTCTGTTACTGCCCCATAATTTACATGGGGTTGACCAAACTTGCAGAAACATGTTTATTTCTGCTGAAAAACACGTTTTGACCCTTTCTGCACACTGGGGTTAAGATCTGAGTGTGTGGGCTCCTCTGAGCCTTGCTGTTACATGGGGATTCAGTTGTCTGAAAAAACGCGTTTATTTCGGGCTGAAAAACACGTTTTGAAAAGTGTTCTGTTACTGCCCCATAACTTACATGGGGTTGACCAAACTTGCAGAAACATGTTTGTTTCTGCTGAAAAACACGTTTTGACCCTTTCTGCACACTGGGGTTAAGAGCTGAGTGTGTGGGCTCCTCTGAGCCTTGCTGTTACATGGGGATTCAGTTGTCTGAAAAAACGCGTTTATTTCGGGCTGAAAAACACGTTTTGAAAAGTGTTCTGTTACTGTCCCATAACTTACATGGGGTTGACCAAACTTGCAGAAACATGTTTATTTCTGCTGAAAAACACGTTGTGACCCTTTCTGCACACTGGGGTTAAGAGCTGAGTGTGTGGGCTCCTCTGAGCCTTGCTGTTACATGGGGATTCAGTTGTCTGAAAAAACGCGTTTATTTCGGGCTGAAAAACACGTTTTGAAAAGTGTTCTGTTACTGCCCCATAACTTACATGGGGTTGACCAAACTTGCAGAAACATGTTTATTTCTGCTGAAAAACACGTTTTGACCCTTTCTGCACACTGGGGTTAAGAGCTGAGTGTGTGGGCTCCTCTGAGCCTTGCTGTTACATGGGGATTCAGTTGTCTGAAAAAACGCGTTTATTTCGGGCTGAAAAACACGTTTTGAAAAGTGTTCTGTTACTGTCCCATAACTTACATGGGGTTGACCAAACTTGCAGAAACATGTTTATTTCTGCTGAAAAACACGTTGTGACCCTTTCTGCACACTGGGGTTAAGAGCTGAGTGTGTGGGCTCCTCTGAGCCTTGCTGTTACATGGGGATTCAGTTGTCTGAAAAAACGCGTTTATTTCGGGCTGAAAAACACGTTTTGAAAAGTGTTCTGTTACTGCCCCATAACTTACATGGGGTTGACCAAACTTGCAGAAACATGTTTATTTCTGCTGAAAAACACGTTTTGACCCTTTCTGCACACTGGGGTTAAGAGCTGAGTGTGTGGGCTCCTCTGAGCCTTGCTGTTACATGGGGATTCAGTTGTCTGAAAAAACGCGTTTATTTCGGGCTGAAAAACACGTTTTGAAAAGTGTTCTGTTACTGTCCCATAACTTACATGGGGTTGACCAAACTTGCAGAAACATGTTTATTTCTGCTGAAAAACACGTTTTGACCCTTTCTGCACACTGGGGTTAAGAGCTGAGTGTGTGGGCTCCTCTGAGCCTTGCTGTTACATGGGGATTCAGTTGTCTGAAAAAACGCGTTTATTTCGGGCTGAAAAACACGTTTTGAAAAGTGTTCTGTTACTGCCCCATAACTTACATGGGGTTGACCAAACTTGCAGAAACATGTTTATTTCTGCTGAAAAACACGTTTTGACCCTTTCTGCACACTGGGGTTAAGATCTGAGTGTGTGGGCTCCTCTGAGCCTTGCTGTTACATGGGGATTCAGTTGTCTGAAAAAACGCGTTTATTTCGGGCTGAAAAACACGTTTTGAAAAGTGTTCTGTTACTGCCCCATAACTTACATGGGGTTGACCAAACTTGCAGAAACATGTTTATTTCTGCTGAAAAACACGTTTTGACCCTTTCTGCACACTGGGGTTAAGAGCTGAGTGTGTGGGCTCCTCTGAGCCTTGCTGTTACATGGGGATTCAGTTGTCTGAAAAAACGCGTTTATTTCGGGCTGAAAAACACGTTTTGAAAAGTGTTCTGTTACTGTCCCATAACTTACATGGGGTTGACCAAACTTGCAGAAACATGTTTATTTCTGCTGAAAAACACGTTGTGACCCTTTCTGCACACTGGGGTTAAGAGCTGAGTGTGTGGGCTCCTCTGAGCCTTGCAGTTACATGGGGATTCAGTTGTCTGAAAAAACGCGTTTATTTCGGGCTGAAAAACACGTTTTGAAAAGTGTTCTGTTACTGCCCCATAACTTACATGGGGTTGACCAAACTTGCAGAAACATGTTTATTTCTGCTGAAAAACACGTTTTGACCCTTTCTGCACACTGGGGTTAAGAGCTGAGTGTGTGGGCTCCTCTGAGCCTTGCTGTTACATGGGGATTCAGTTGTCTGAAAAAACGCGTTTATTTCGGGCTGAAAAACACGTTTTGAAAAGTGTTCTGTTACTGTCCCATAACTTACATGGGGTTGACCAAACTTGCAGAAACATGTTTATTTCTGCTGAAAAACACGTTGTGACCCTTTCTGCACACTGGGGTTAAGAGCTGAGTGTGTGGGCTCCTCCGAGCCTTGCTGTTACATGGGGATTCAGTTGTCTGAAAAAACGCGTTTATTTCGGGCTGAAAAACACGTTTTGAAAAGTGTTCTGTTACTGCCCCATAACTTACATGGGGTTGACCAAACTTGCAGAAACATGTTTATTTCTGCTGAAAAACACGTTTTGACCCTTTCTGCACACTGGGGTTAAGAGCTGAGTGTGTGGGCTCCTCTGAGCCTTGCTGTTACATGGGGATTCAGTTGTCTGAAAAAACGCGTTTATTTCGGGCTGAAAAACACGTTTTGAAAAGTGTTCTGTTACTGTCCCATAACTTACATGGGGTTGACCAAACTTGCAGAAACATGTTTATTTCTGCTGAAAAACACGTTTTGACCCTTTCTGCACACTGGGGTTAAGAGCTGAGTGTGTGGGCTCCTCTGAGCCTTTCTGTTACATGGGGATTCAGTTGTCTGAAAAAACGCGTTTATTTCGGGCTGAAAAACACGTTTTGAAAAGTGTTCTGTTACTGCCCCATAACTTACATGGGGTTGACCAAACTTGCAGAAAAATGTTTATTTCTGCTGAAAAACACGTTTTGACCCTTTCTGCACACTGGGGTTAAGAGCTGAGTGTGTGGGCTCCTCTGAGCCTTGCTGTTACATGGGGATTCAGATGTCTGAAAAAACGCGTTTATTTCGGGCTGAAAAACACGTTTTGAAAAGTGTGCTGTTACTGCCCCATAACTTACATGGGGTTGACCAATCTTGCAGAAACATGTTTATTTCTGCTGAAAAACATGTTTTGACTCTTTCTGCACACTGGGGTTAAGAGCTGAGTGTGTGGGCTCCTCTGAGCCTTGCTGCTGCATGGGGATTCAGTTGTCTGAAAAAACGCGTTTATTTCGGGCTGAAAAACACGTTTTGAAAAGTGTTCTGTTACTGCCCCATAACTTACATGGGGTTGACCAAACTTGCAGAAACATGTTTATTTCTGCTGAAAAACACGTTTTGACCCTTTCTGCACACTGGGGTTAAGAGCTGAGTGTGTGGGCTCCTCTGAGCCTTGCTGTTACATGGGGATTCAGTTGTCTGAAAAAACGCGTTTATTTCGGGCTGAAAAACACGTTTTGAAAAGTGTTCTGTTACTGCCCCATAACTTACATGGGGTTGACCAAACTTGCAGAAACATGTTTATTTCTGCTGAAAAACACGTTTTGACCCTTTCTGCACACTGGGGTTAAGAGCTGAGTGTGTGGGCTCCTCTGAGCCTTGCTGTTACATGGGGATTCAGTTGTCTGAAAAAACGCGTTTATTTCGGGCTGAAAAACACGTTTTGAAAAGTGTTCTGTTACTGTCCCATAATTTACATGGGGTTGACCAAACTTGCAGAAACATGTTTATTTCTGCTGAAAAACACGTTGTGACCCTTTCTGCACACTGGGGTTAAGAGCTGAGTGTGTGGGCTCCTCTGAGCCTTGCTGTTACATGGGGATTCAGTTGTCTGAAAAAACGCGTTTATTTCGGGCTGAAAAACACGTTTTGAAAAGTGTTCTGTTACTGCCCCATAACTTACATGGGGTTGACCAAACTTGCAGAAACATGTTTATTTCTGCTGAAAAACACGTTTTGACCCTTTCTGCACACTGGGGTTAAGAGCTGAGTGTGTGGGCTCCTCTGAGCCTTGCTGTTACATGGGGATTCAGTTGTCTGAAAAAACGCGTTTATTTCGGGCTGAAAAACACGTTTTGAAAAGTGTTCTGTTACTGTCCCATAACTTACATGGGGTTGACCAAACTTGCAGAAACATGTTTATTTCTGCTGAAAAACACGTTTTGACCCTTTCTGCACACTGGGGTTAAGAGCTGAGTGTGTGGGCTCCTCTGAGCATTTCTGTTACATGGGGATTCAGTTGTCTGAAAAAACGCGTTTATTTCGGGCTGAAAAACACGTTTTGAAAAGTGTGCTGTTACTGCCCCATAACTTACATGGGGTTGACCAAACTTGCAGAAACATGTTTATTTCTGCTGAAAAACACGTTTTGACTCTTTCTGCACACTGGGGTTAAGAGCTGAGTGTGTGGGCTCCTCTGAGCCTTGCTGCTGCATGGGGATTCAGATGTCTGAAAAAACGCGTTTATTTCGGGCTGAAAAACACGTTTTGAAAAGTGTTCTGTTACTGCCCCATAACTTACATGGGGTTGACCAAACTTGCAGAAACATGTTTATTTCTGCTGAAAAACACGTTTTGACCCTTTCTGCACACTGGGGTTAAGAGCTGAGTGTGTGGGCTCCTCTGAGCCTTGCTGTTACATGGGGATTCAGATGTCTGAAAAAACGCGTTTATTTCGGGCTGAAAAACACGTTTTAAGAAGTGTGCTGTTACTGCCCCATAACTTACATGGGGTTGACCAAACTTGCAGAAACATGTTTATTTCTGCTGAAAAACACGTTTTGACCCTTTCTGCACACTGGGGTTAAGATCTGAGTGTGTGGGCTCCTCTGAGCCTTGCTGTTACATGGGGATTCAGTTGTCTGAAAAAACGCGTTTATTTCGGGCTGAAAAACACGTTTTGAAAAGTGTTCTGTTACTGCCCCATAACTTACATGGGGTTGACCAAACTTGCAGAAACATGTTTATTTCTGCTGAAAAACACGTTTTGACCCTTTCTGCACACTGGGGTTAAGAGCTGAGTGTGTGGGCTCCTCTGAGCCTTGCTGTTACATGGGGATTCAGTTGTCTGAAAAAACGCGTTTATTTCGGGCTGAAAAACACGTTTTGAAAAGTGTTCTGTTACTGTCCCATAACTTACATGGGGTTGACCAAACTTGCAGAAACATGTTTATTTCTGCTGAAAAACACGTTGTGACCCTTTCTGCACACTGGGGTTAAGAGCTGAGTGTGTGGGCTCCTCTGAGCCTTGCAGTTACATGGGGATTCAGTTGTCTGAAAAAACGCGTTTATTTCGGGCTGAAAAACACGTTTTGAAAAGTGTTCTGTTACTGCCCCATAACTTATATGGGGTTGACCAAACTTGCAGAAACATGTTTATTTCTGCTGAAAAACACGTTTTGACCCTTTCTGCACACTGGGGTTAAGAGCTGAGTGTGTGGGCTCCTCTGAGCCTTGCTGTTACATGGGGATTCAGTTGTCTGAAAAAACGCGTTTATTTCGGGCTGAAAAACACGTTTTGAAAAGTGTTCTGTTACTGTCCCATAACTTACATGGGGTTGACCAAACTTGCAGAAACATGTTTATTTCTGCTGAAAAACACGTTGTGACCCTTTCTGCACACTGGGGTTAAGAGCTGAGTGTGTGGGCTCCTCCGAGCCTTGCTGTTACATGGGGATTCAGTTGTCTGAAAAAACGCGTTTATTTCGGGCTGAAAAACACGTTTTGAAAAGTGTTCTGTTACTGCCCCATAACTTACATGGGGTTGACCAAACTTGCAGAAACATGTTTATTTCTGCTGAAAAACACGTTTTGACCCTTTCTGCACACTGGGGTTAAGAGCTGAGTGTGTGGGCTCCTCTGAGCCTTGCTGTTACATGGGGATTCAGTTGTCTGAAAAAACGCGTTTATTTCGGGCTGAAAAACACGTTTTGAAAAGTGTTCTGTTACTGTCCCATAACTTACATGGGGTTGACCAAACTTGCAGAAACATGTTTATTTCTGCTGAAAAACACGTTTTGACCCTTTCTGCACACTGGGGTTAAGAGCTGAGTGTGTGGGCTCCTCTGAGCCTTTCTGTTACATGGGGATTCAGTTGTCTGAAAAAACGCGTTTATTTCGGGCTGAAAAACACGTTTTGAAAAGTGTTCTGTTACTGCCCCATAACTTACATGGGGTTGACCAAACTTGCAGAAAAATGTTTATTTCTGCTGAAAAACACGTTTTGACCCTTTCTGCACACTGGGGTTAAGAGCTGAGTGTGTGGGCTCCTCTGAGCCTTGCTGTTACATGGGGATTCAGATGTCTGAAAAAACGCGTTTATTTCGGGCTGAAAAACACGTTTTGAAAAGTGTGCTGTTACTGCCCCATAACTTACATGGGGTTGACCAATCTTGCAGAAACATGTTTATTTCTGCTGAAAAACATGTTTTGACTCTTTCTGCACACTGGGGTTAAGAGCTGAGTGTGTGGGCTCCTCTGAGCCTTGCTGCTGCATGGGGATTCAGTTGTCTGAAAAAACGCGTTTATTTCGGGCTGAAAAACACGTTTTGAAAAGTGTTCTGTTACTGCCCCATAACTTACATGGGGTTGACCAAACTTGCAGAAACATGTTTATTTCTGCTGAAAAACACGTTTTGACCCTTTCTGCACACTGGGGTTAAGAGCTGAGTGTGTGGGCTCCTCTGAGCCTTGCTGTTACATGGGGATTCAGTTGTCTGAAAAAACGCGTTTATTTCGGGCTGAAAAACACGTTTTGAAAAGTGTTCTGTTACTGCCCCATAACTTACATGGGGTTGACCAAACTTGCAGAAACATGTTTATTTCTGCTGAAAAACACGTTTTGACCCTTTCTGCACACTGGGGTTAAGATCTGAGTGTGTGGGCTCCTCTGAGCCTTGCTGTTACATGGGGATTCAGTTGTCTGAAAAAACGCGTTTATTTCGGGCTGAAAAACACGTTTTGAAAAGTGTTCTGTTACTGTCCCATAACTTACATGGGGTTGACCAAACTTGCAGAAACATGTTTATTTCTGCTGAAAAACACGTTTTGACCCTTTCTGCACACTGGGGTTAAGATCTGAGTGTGTGGGCTCCTCTGAGCCTTGCTGTTACATGGGGATTCAGTTGTCTGAAAAAACGCGTTTATTTCGGGCTGAAAAACACGTTTTGAAAAGTGTTCTGTTACTGCCCCATAACTTACATGGTGTTGACCAAACTTGCAGAAAAATGTTTATTTCTGCTGAAAAACACGTTTTGACCCTTTCTGCACACTGGGGTTAAGAGCTGAGTGTGTGGGCTCCTCTGAGCCTTGCTGTTACATGGGGATTCAGTTGTCTGAAAAAACGCGTTTATTTCGGGCTGAAAAACACGTTTTGAAAAGTGTTCTGTTACTGCCCCATAATTTACATGGGGTTGACCAAACTTGCAGAAACATGTTTATTTCTGCTGAAAAACACGTTTTGACCCTTTCTGCACACTGGGGTTAAGATCTGAGTGTGTGGGCTCCTCTGAGCCTTGCTGTTACATGGGGATTCAGTTGTCTGAAAAAACGCGTTTATTTCGGGCTGAAAAACACGTTTTGAAAAGTGTTCTGTTACTGCCCCATAACTTACATGGGGTTGACCAAACTTGCAGAAACATGTTTGTTTCTGCTGAAAAACACGTTTGGACCCTTTCTGCACACTGGGGTTAAGAGCTGAGTGTGTGGGCTCCTCTGAGCCTTGCTGTTACATGGGGATTCAGTTGTCTGAAAAAACGCGTTTATTTCGGGCTGAAAAACACGTTTTGAAAAGTGTTCTGTTACTGTCCCATAACTTACATGGGGTTGACCAAACTTGCAGAAACATGTTTATTTCTGCTGAAAAACACGTTGTGACCCTTTCTGCACACTGGGGTTAAGAGCTGAGTGTGTGGGCTCCTCTGAGCCTTGCTGTTACATGGGGATTCAGTTGTCTGAAAAAACGCGTTTATTTCGGGCTGAAAAACACGTTTTGAAAAGTGTTCTGTTACTGCCCCATAACTTACATGGGGTTGACCAAACTTGCAGAAACATGTTTATTTCTGCTGAAAAACACGTTTTGACCCTTTCTGCACACTGGGGTTAAGAGCTGAGTGTGTGGGCTCCTCTGAGCCTTGCTGTTACATGGGGATTCAGTTGTCTGAAAAAACGCGTTTATTTCGGGCTGAAAAACACGTTTTGAAAAGTGTTCTGTTACTGTCCCATAACTTACATGGGGTTGACCAAACTTGCAGAAACATGTTTATTTCTGCTGAAAAACACGTTGTGACCCTTTCTGCACACTGGGGTTAAGAGCTGAGTGTGTGGGCTCCTCTGAGCCTTGCTGTTACATGGGGATTCAGTTGTCTGAAAAAACGCGTTTATTTCGGGCTGAAAAACACGTTTTGAAAAGTGTTCTGTTACTGCCCCATAACTTACATGGGGTTGACCAAACTTGCAGAAACATGTTTATTTCTGCTGAAAAACACGTTTTGACCCTTTCTGCACACTGGGGTTAAGAGCTGAGTGTGTGGGCTCCTCTGAGCCTTGCTGTTACATGGGGATTCAGTTGTCTGAAAAAACGCGTTTATTTCGGGCTGAAAAACACGTTTTGAAAAGTGTTCTGTTACTGTCCCATAACTTACATGGGGTTGACCAAACTTGCAGAAACATGTTTATTTCTGCTGAAAAACACGTTTTGACCCTTTCTGCACACTGGGGTTAAGAGCTGAGTGTGTGGGCTCCTCTGAGCCTTGCTGTTACATGGGGATTCAGTTGTCTGAAAAAACGCGTTTATTTCGGGCTGAAAAACACGTTTTGAAAAGTGTTCTGTTACTGCCCCATAACTTACATGGGGTTGACCAAACTTGCAGAAAAATGTTTATTTCTGCTGAAAAACACGTTTTGACCCTTTCTGCACACTGGGGTTAAGAGCTGAGTGTGTGGGCTCCTCTGAGCCTTGCTGTTACATGGGGATTCAGATGTCTGAAAAAACGCGTTTATTTCGGGCTGAAAAACACGTTTTGAAAAGTGTTCTGTTACTGCCCCATAATTTACATGGGGTTGACCAAACTTGCAGAAACATGTTTATTTCTGCTGAAAAACACGTTTTGACCCTTTCTGCACACTGGGGTTAAGATCTGAGTGTGTGGGCTCCTCTGAGCCTTGCTGTTACATGGGGATTCAGTTGTCTGAAAAAACGCGTTTATTTCGGGCTGAAAAACACGTTTTGAAAAGTGTTCTGTTACTGCCCCATAACTTACATGGGGTTGACCAAACTTGCAGAAACATGTTTGTTTCTGCTGAAAAACACGTTTTGACCCTTTCTGCACACTGGGGTTAAGAGCTGAGTGTGTGGGCTCCTCTGAGCCTTGCTGTTACATGGGGATTCAGTTGTCTGAAAAAACGCGTTTATTTCGGGCTGAAAAACACGTTTTGAAAAGTGTTCTGTTACTGTCCCATAACTTACATGGGGTTGACCAAACTTGCAGAAACATGTTTATTTCTGCTGAAAAACACGTTGTGACCCTTTCTGCACACTGGGGTTAAGAGCTGAGTGTGTGGGCTCCTCTGAGCCTTGCTGTTACATGGGGATTCAGTTGTCTGAAAAAACGCGTTTATTTCGGGCTGAAAAACACGTTTTGAAAAGTGTTCTGTTACTGCCCCATAACTTACATGGGGTTGACCAAACTTGCAGAAACATGTTTATTTCTGCTGAAAAACACGTTTTGACCCTTTCTGCACACTGGGGTTAAGAGCTGAGTGTGTGGGCTCCTCTGAGCCTTGCTGTTACATGGGGATTCAGTTGTCTGAAAAAACGCGTTTATTTCGGGCTGAAAAACACGTTTTGAAAAGTGTTCTGTTACTGTCCCATAACTTACATGGGGTTGACCAAACTTGCAGAAACATGTTTATTTCTGCTGAAAAACACGTTGTGACCCTTTCTGCACACTGGGGTTAAGAGCTGAGTGTGTGGGCTCCTCTGAGCCTTGCTGTTACATGGGGATTCAGTTGTCTGAAAAAACGCGTTTATTTCGGGCTGAAAAACACGTTTTGAAAAGTGTTCTGTTACTGCCCCATAACTTACATGGGGTTGACCAAACTTGCAGAAACATGTTTATTTCTGCTGAAAAACACGTTTTGACCCTTTCTGCACACTGGGGTTAAGAGCTGAGTGTGTGGGCTCCTCTGAGCCTTGCTGTTACATGGGGATTCAGTTGTCTGAAAAAACGCGTTTATTTCGGGCTGAAAAACACGTTTTGAAAAGTGTTCTGTTACTGTCCCATAACTTACATGGGGTTGACCAAACTTGCAGAAACATGTTTATTTCTGCTGAAAAACACGTTTTGACCCTTTCTGCACACTGGGGTTAAGAGCTGAGTGTGTGGGCTCCTCTGAGCCTTGCTGTTACATGGGGATTCAGTTGTCTGAAAAAACGCGTTTATTTCGGGCTGAAAAACACGTTTTGAAAAGTGTTCTGTTACTGCCCCATAACTTACATGGGGTTGACCAAACTTGCAGAAACATGTTTATTTCTGCTGAAAAACACGTTTTGACCCTTTCTGCACACTGGGGTTAAGATCTGAGTGTGTGGGCTCCTCTGAGCCTTGCTGTTACATGGGGATTCAGTTGTCTGAAAAAACGCGTTTATTTCGGGCTGAAAAACACGTTTTGAAAAGTGTTCTGTTACTGCCCCATAACTTACATGGGGTTGACCAAACTTGCAGAAACATGTTTATTTCTGCTGAAAAACACGTTTTGACCCTTTCTGCACACTGGGGTTAAGAGCTGAGTGTGTGGGCTCCTCTGAGCCTTGCTGTTACATGGGGATTCAGTTGTCTGAAAAAACGCGTTTATTTCGGGCTGAAAAACACGTTTTGAAAAGTGTTCTGTTACTGTCCCATAACTTACATGGGGTTGACCAAACTTGCAGAAACATGTTTATTTCTGCTGAAAAACACGTTGTGACCCTTTCTGCACACTGGGGTTAAGAGCTGAGTGTGTGGGCTCCTCTGAGCCTTGCAGTTACATGGGGATTCAGTTGTCTGAAAAAACGCGTTTATTTCGGGCTGAAAAACACGTTTTGAAAAGTGTTCTGTTACTGCCCCATAACTTACATGGGGTTGACCAAACTTGCAGAAACATGTTTATTTCTGCTGAAAAACACGTTTTGACCCTTTCTGCACACTGGGGTTAAGAGCTGAGTGTGTGGGCTCCTCTGAGCCTTGCTGTTACATGGGGATTCAGTTGTCTGAAAAAACGCGTTTATTTCGGGCTGAAAAACACGTTTTGAAAAGTGTTCTGTTACTGTCCCATAACTTACATGGGGTTGACCAAACTTGCAGAAACATGTTTATTTCTGCTGAAAAACACGTTGTGACCCTTTCTGCACACTGGGGTTAAGAGCTGAGTGTGTGGGCTCCTCCGAGCCTTGCTGTTACATGGGGATTCAGTTGTCTGAAAAAACGCGTTTATTTCGGGCTGAAAAACACGTTTTGAAAAGTGTTCTGTTACTGCCCCATAACTTACATGGGGTTGACCAAACTTGCAGAAACATGTTTATTTCTGCTGAAAAACACGTTTTGACCCTTTCTGCACACTGGGGTTAAGAGCTGAGTGTGTGGGCTCCTCTGAGCCTTGCTGTTACATGGGGATTCAGTTGTCTGAAAAAACGCGTTTATTTCGGGCTGAAAAACACGTTTTGAAAAGTGTTCTGTTACTGTCCCATAACTTACATGGGGTTGACCAAACTTGCAGAAACATGTTTATTTCTGCTGAAAAACACGTTTTGACCCTTTCTGCACACTGGGGTTAAGAGCTGAGTGTGTGGGCTCCTCTGAGCCTTTCTGTTACATGGGGATTCAGTTGTCTGAAAAAACGCGTTTATTTCGGGCTGAAAAACACGTTTTGAAAAGTGTTCTGTTACTGCCCCATAACTTACATGGGGTTGACCAAACTTGCAGAAAAATGTTTATTTCTGCTGAAAAACACGTTTTGACCCTTTCTGCACACTGGGGTTAAGAGCTGAGTGTGTGGGCTCCTCTGAGCCTTGCTGTTACATGGGGATTCAGATGTCTGAAAAAACGCGTTTATTTCGGGCTGAAAAACACGTTTTGAAAAGTGTGCTGTTACTGCCCCATAACTTACATGGGGTTGACCAATCTTGCAGAAACATGTTTATTTCTGCTGAAAAACATGTTTTGACTCTTTCTGCACACTGGGGTTAAGAGCTGAGTGTGTGGGCTCCTCTGAGCCTTGCTGCTGCATGGGGATTCAGTTGTCTGAAAAAACGCGTTTATTTCGGGCTGAAAAACACGTTTTGAAAAGTGTTCTGTTACTGCCCCATAACTTACATGGGGTTGACCAAACTTGCAGAAACATGTTTATTTCTGCTGAAAAACACGTTTTGACCCTTTCTGCACACTGGGGTTAAGAGCTGAGTGTGTGGGCTCCTCTGAGCCTTGCTGTTACATGGGGATTCAGTTGTCTGAAAAAACGCGTTTATTTCGGGCTGAAAAACACGTTTTGAAAAGTGTTCTGTTACTGCCCCATAACTTACATGGTGTTGACCAAACTTGCAGAAAAATGTTTATTTCTGCTGAAAAACACGTTTTGACCCTTTCTGCACACTGGGGTTAAGAGCTGAGTGTGTGGGCTCCTCTGAGCCTTGCTGTTACATGGGGATTCAGTTGTCTGAAAAAACGCGTTTATTTCGGGCTGAAAAACACGTTTTGAAAAGTGTTCTGTTACTGTCCCATAACTTACATGGGGTTGACCAAACTTGCAGAAACATGTTTATTTCTGCTGAAAAACACGTTTTGACCCTTTCTGCACACTGGGGTTAAGAGCTGAGTGTGTGGGCTCCTCTGAGCCTTTCTGTTACATGGGGATTCAGTTGTCTGAAAAAACGCGTTTATTTCGGGCTGAAAAACACGTTTTGAAAAGTGTTCTGTTACTGCCCCATAACTTACATGGGGTTGACCAAACTTGCAGAAAAATGTTTATTTCTGCTGAAAAACACGTTTTGACCCTTTCTGCACACTGGGGTTAAGAGCTGAGTGTGTGGGCTCCTCTGAGCCTTGCTGTTACATGGGGATTCAGATGTCTGAAAAAACGCGTTTATTTCGGGCTGAAAAACACGTTTTGAAAAGTGTGCTGTTACTGCCCCATAACTTACATGGGGTTGACCAAACTTGCAGAAACATGTTTGTTTCTGCTGAAAAACACGTTTTGACTCTTTCTGCACACTGGGGTTAAGAGCTGAGTGTGTGGGCTCCTCTGAGCCTTGCTGTTACATGGGGATTCAGTTGTCTGAAAAAACGCGTTTATTTCGGGCTGAAAAACACGTTTTGAAAAGTGTTCTGTTACTGCCCCATAACTTACATGGGGTTGACCAAACTTGCAGAAACATGTTTATTTCTGCTGAAAAACACGTTTTGACCCTTTCTGCACACTGGGGTTAAGATCTGAGTGTGTGGGCTCCTCTGAGCCTTGCTGTTACATGGGGATTCAGTTGTCTGAAAAAACGCGTTTATTTCGGGCTGAAAAACACGTTTTGAAAAGTGTTCTGTTACTGCCCCATAACTTACATGGGGTTGACCAAACTTGCAGAAACATGTTTATTTCTGCTGAAAAACACGTTTTGACCCTTTCTGCACACTGGGGTTAAGAGCTGAGTGTGTGGGCTCCTCTGAGCCTTGCTGTTACATGGGGATTCAGTTGTCTGAAAAAACGCGTTTATTTCGGGCTGAAAAACACGTTTTGAAAAGTGTTCTGTTACTGTCCCATAACTTACATGGGGTTGACCAAACTTGCAGAAACATGTTTATTTCTGCTGAAAAACACGTTGTGACCCTTTCTGCACACTGGGGTTAAGAGCTGAGTGTGTGGGCTCCTCTGAGCCTTGCTGTTACATGGGGATTCAGTTGTCTGAAAAAACGCGTTTATTTCGGGCTGAAAAACACGTTTTGAAAAGTGTTCTGTTACTGCCCCATAACTTACATGGGGTTGACCAAACTTGCAGAAACATGTTTATTTCTGCTGAAAAACACGTTTTGACCCTTTCTGCACACTGGGGTTAAGAGCTGAGTGTGTGGGCTCCTCTGAGCCTTGCTGTTACATGGGGATTCAGTTGTCTGAAAAAACGCGTTTATTTCGGGCTGAAAAACACGTTTTGAAAAGTGTTCTGTTACTGTCCCATAATTTACATGGGGTTGACCAAACTTGCAGAAACATGTTTATTTCTGCTGAAAAACACGTTGTGACCCTTTCTGCACACTGGGGTTAAGAGCTGAGTGTGTGGGCTCCTCTGAGCCTTGCTGTTACATGGGGATTCAGTTGTCTGAAAAAACGCGTTTATTTCGGGCTGAAAAACACGTTTTGAAAAGTGTTCTGTTACTGCCCCATAACTTACATGGGGTTGACCAAACTTGCAGAAACATGTTTATTTCTGCTGAAAAACACGTTTTGACCCTTTCTGCACACTGGGGTTAAGAGCTGAGTGTGTGGGCTCCTCTGAGCCTTGCTGTTACATGGGGATTCAGTTGTCTGAAAAAACGCGTTTATTTCGGGCTGAAAAACACGTTTTGAAAAGTGTTCTGTTACTGTCCCATAACTTACATGGGGTTGACCAAACTTGCAGAAACATGTTTATTTCTGCTGAAAAACACGTTTTGACCCTTTCTGCACACTGGGGTTAAGAGCTGAGTGTGTGGGCTCCTCTGAGCATTTCTGTTACATGGGGATTCAGTTGTCTGAAAAAACGCGTTTATTTCGGGCTGAAAAACACGTTTTGAAAAGTGTGCTGTTACTGCCCCATAACTTACATGGGGTTGACCAAACTTGCAGAAACATGTTTATTTCTGCTGAAAAACACGTTTTGACTCTTTCTGCACACTGGGGTTAAGAGCTGAGTGTGTGGGCTCCTCTGAGCCTTGCTGCTGCATGGGGATTCAGATGTCTGAAAAAACGCGTTTATTTCGGGCTGAAAAACACGTTTTGAAAAGTGTTCTGTTACTGCCCCATAACTTACATGGGGTTGACCAAACTTGCAGAAACATGTTTATTTCTGCTGAAAAACACGTTTTGACCCTTTCTGCACACTGGGGTTAAGAGCTGAGTGTGTGGGCTCCTCTGAGCCTTGCTGTTACATGGGGATTCAGATGTCTGAAAAAACGCGTTTATTTCGGGCTGAAAAACACGTTTTAAGAAGTGTGCTGTTACTGCCCCATAACTTACATGGGGTTGACCAAACTTGCAGAAACATGTTTATTTCTGCTGAAAAACACGTTTTGACCCTTTCTGCACACTGGGGTTAAGATCTGAGTGTGTGGGCTCCTCTGAGCCTTGCTGTTACATGGGGATTCAGTTGTCTGAAAAAACGCGTTTATTTCGGGCTGAAAAACACGTTTTGAAAAGTGTTCTGTTACTGCCCCATAACTTACATGGGGTTGACCAAACTTGCAGAAACATGTTTATTTCTGCTGAAAAACACGTTTTGACCCTTTCTGCACACTGGGGTTAAGAGCTGAGTGTGTGGGCTCCTCTGAGCCTTGCTGTTACATGGGGATTCAGTTGTCTGAAAAAACGCGTTTATTTCGGGCTGAAAAACACGTTTTGAAAAGTGTTCTGTTACTGTCCCATAACTTACATGGGGTTGACCAAACTTGCAGAAACATGTTTATTTCTGCTGAAAAACACGTTGTGACCCTTTCTGCACACTGGGGTTAAGAGCTGAGTGTGTGGGCTCCTCTGAGCCTTGCAGTTACATGGGGATTCAGTTGTCTGAAAAAACGCGTTTATTTCGGGCTGAAAAACACGTTTTGAAAAGTGTTCTGTTACTGCCCCATAACTTATATGGGGTTGACCAAACTTGCAGAAACATGTTTATTTCTGCTGAAAAACACGTTTTGACCCTTTCTGCACACTGGGGTTAAGAGCTGAGTGTGTGGGCTCCTCTGAGCCTTGCTGTTACATGGGGATTCAGTTGTCTGAAAAAACGCGTTTATTTCGGGCTGAAAAACACGTTTTGAAAAGTGTTCTGTTACTGTCCCATAACTTACATGGGGTTGACCAAACTTGCAGAAACATGTTTATTTCTGCTGAAAAACACGTTGTGACCCTTTCTGCACACTGGGGTTAAGAGCTGAGTGTGTGGGCTCCTCCGAGCCTTGCTGTTACATGGGGATTCAGTTGTCTGAAAAAACGCGTTTATTTCGGGCTGAAAAACACGTTTTGAAAAGTGTTCTGTTACTGCCCCATAACTTACATGGGGTTGACCAAACTTGCAGAAACATGTTTATTTCTGCTGAAAAACACGTTTTGACCCTTTCTGCACACTGGGGTTAAGAGCTGAGTGTGTGGGCTCCTCTGAGCCTTGCTGTTACATGGGGATTCAGTTGTCTGAAAAAACGCGTTTATTTCGGGCTGAAAAACACGTTTTGAAAAGTGTTCTGTTACTGTCCCATAACTTACATGGGGTTGACCAAACTTGCAGAAACATGTTTATTTCTGCTGAAAAACACGTTTTGACCCTTTCTGCACACTGGGGTTAAGAGCTGAGTGTGTGGGCTCCTCTGAGCCTTTCTGTTACATGGGGATTCAGTTGTCTGAAAAAACGCGTTTATTTCGGGCTGAAAAACACGTTTTGAAAAGTGTTCTGTTACTGCCCCATAACTTACATGGGGTTGACCAAACTTGCAGAAAAATGTTTATTTCTGCTGAAAAACACGTTTTGACCCTTTCTGCACACTGGGGTTAAGAGCTGAGTGTGTGGGCTCCTCTGAGCCTTGCTGTTACATGGGGATTCAGATGTCTGAAAAAACGCGTTTATTTCGGGCTGAAAAACACGTTTTGAAAAGTGTGCTGTTACTGCCCCATAACTTACATGGGGTTGACCAATCTTGCAGAAACATGTTTATTTCTGCTGAAAAACATGTTTTGACTCTTTCTGCACACTGGGGTTAAGAGCTGAGTGTGTGGGCTCCTCTGAGCCTTGCTGCTGCATGGGGATTCAGTTGTCTGAAAAAACGCGTTTATTTCGGGCTGAAAAACACGTTTTGAAAAGTGTTCTGTTACTGCCCCATAACTTACATGGGGTTGACCAAACTTGCAGAAACATGTTTATTTCTGCTGAAAAACACGTTTTGACCCTTTCTGCACACTGGGGTTAAGAGCTGAGTGTGTGGGCTCCTCTGAGCCTTGCTGTTACATGGGGATTCAGTTGTCTGAAAAAACGCGTTTATTTCGGGCTGAAAAACACGTTTTGAAAAGTGTTCTGTTACTGCCCCATAACTTACATGGGGTTGACCAAACTTGCAGAAACATGTTTATTTCTGCTGAAAAACACGTTTTGACCCTTTCTGCACACTGGGGTTAAGATCTGAGTGTGTGGGCTCCTCTGAGCCTTGCTGTTACATGGGGATTCAGTTGTCTGAAAAAACGCGTTTATTTCGGGCTGAAAAACACGTTTTGAAAAGTGTTCTGTTACTGTCCCATAACTTACATGGGGTTGACCAAACTTGCAGAAACATGTTTATTTCTGCTGAAAAACACGTTTTGACCCTTTCTGCACACTGGGGTTAAGATCTGAGTGTGTGGGCTCCTCTGAGCCTTGCTGTTACATGGGGATTCAGTTGTCTGAAAAAACGCGTTTATTTCGGGCTGAAAAACACGTTTTGAAAAGTGTTCTGTTACTGCCCCATAACTTACATGGTGTTGACCAAACTTGCAGAAAAATGTTTATTTCTGCTGAAAAACACGTTTTGACCCTTTCTGCACACTGGGGTTAAGAGCTGAGTGTGTGGGCTCCTCTGAGCCTTGCTGTTACATGGGGATTCAGTTGTCTGAAAAAACGCGTTTATTTCGGGCTGAAAAACACGTTTTGAAAAGTGTTCTGTTACTGTCCCATAACTTACATGGGGTTGACCAAACTTGCAGAAACATGTTTATTTCTGCTGAAAAACACGTTTTGACCCTTTCTGCACACTGGGGTTAAGAGCTGAGTGTGTGGGCTCCTCTGAGCCTTTCTGTTACATGGGGATTCAGTTGTCTGAAAAAACGCGTTTATTTCGGGCTGAAAAACACGTTTTGAAAAGTGTTCTGTTACTGCCCCATAACTTACATGGGGTTGACCAAACTTGCAGAAAAATGTTTATTTCTGCTGAAAAACACGTTTTGACCCTTTCTGCACACTGGGGTTAAGAGCTGAGTGTGTGGGCTCCTCTGAGCCTTGCTGTTACATGGGGATTCAGATGTCTGAAAAAACGCGTTTATTTCGGGCTGAAAAACACGTTTTGAAAAGTGTGCTGTTACTGCCCCATAACTTACATGGGGTTGACCAAACTTGCAGAAACATGTTTGTTTCTGCTGAAAAACACGTTTTGACTCTTTCTGCACACTGGGGTTAAGAGCTGAGTGTGTGGGCTCCTCTGAGCCTTGCTGCTGCATGGGGATTCAGTTGTCTGAAAAAACGCGTTTATTTCGGGCTGAAAAACACGTTTTGAAAAGTGTTCTGTTACTGCCCCATAACTTACATGGGGTTGACCAAACTTGCAGAAACATGTTTATTTCTGCTGAAAAACACGTTTTGACCCTTTCTGCACACTGGGGTTAAGAGCTGAGTGTGTGGGCTCCTCTGAGCCTTGCTGTTACATGGGGATTCAGTTGTCTGAAAAAACGCGTTTATTTCGGGCTGAAAAACACGTTTTGAAAAGTGTTCTGTTACTGCCCTATAATTTACATGGGGTTGACCAAACTTGCAGAAACATGTTTATTTCTGCTGAAAAACACGTTTTGACCCTTTCTGCACACTGGGGTTAAGATCTGAGTGTGTGGGCTCCTCTGAGCCTTGCTGTTACATGGGGATTCAGTTGTCTGAAAAAACGCGTTTATTTCGGGCTGAAAAACACGTTTTGAAAAGTGTTCTGTTACTGCCCCATAACTTACATGGGGTTGACCAAACTTGCAGAAACATGTTTATTTCTGCTGAAAAACACGTTTTGACCCTTTCTGCACACTGGGGTTAAGAGCTGAGTGTGTGGGCTCCTCTGAGCCTTGCTGTTACATGGGGATTCAGTTGTCTGAAAAAACGCGTTTATTTCGGGCTGAAAAACACGTTTTGAAAAGTGTTCTGTTACTGTCCCATAACTTACATGGGGTTGACCAAACTTGCAGAAACATGTTTATTTCTGCTGAAAAACACGTTGTGACCCTTTCTGCACACTGGGGTTAAGAGCTGAGTGTGTGGGCTCCTCTGAGCCTTGCTGTTACATGGGGATTCAGTTGTCTGAAAAAACGCGTTTATTTCGGGCTGAAAAACACGTTTTGAAAAGTGTTCTGTTACTGCCCCATAACTTACATGGGGTTGACCAAACTTGCAGAAACATGTTTATTTCTGCTGAAAAACACGTTTTGACCCTTTCTGCACACTGGGGTTAAGAGCTGAGTGTGTGGGCTCCTCTGAGCCTTGCTGTTACATGGGGATTCAGTTGTCTGAAAAAACGCGTTTATTTCGGGCTGAAAAACACGTTTTGAAAAGTGTTCTGTTACTGTCCCATAATTTACATGGGGTTGACCAAACTTGCAGAAACATGTTTATTTCTGCTGAAAAACACGTTGTGACCCTTTCTGCACACTGGGGTTAAGAGCTGAGTGTGTGGGCTCCTCTGAGCCTTGCTGTTACATGGGGATTCAGTTGTCTGAAAAAACGCGTTTATTTCGGGCTGAAAAACACGTTTTGAAAAGTGTTCTGTTACTGCCCCATAACTTACATGGGGTTGACCAAACTTGCAGAAACATGTTTATTTCTGCTGAAAAACACGTTTTGACCCTTTCTGCACACTGGGGTTAAGAGCTGAGTGTGTGGGCTCCTCTGAGCCTTGCTGTTACATGGGGATTCAGTTGTCTGAAAAAACGCGTTTATTTCGGGCTGAAAAACACGTTTTGAAAAGTGTTCTGTTACTGTCCCATAACTTACATGGGGTTGACCAAACTTGCAGAAACATGTTTATTTCTGCTGAAAAACACGTTTTGACCCTTTCTGCACACTGGGGTTAAGAGCTGAGTGTGTGGGCTCCTCTGAGCATTTCTGTTACATGGGGATTCAGTTGTCTGAAAAAACGCGTTTATTTCGGGCTGAAAAACACGTTTTGAAAAGTGTGCTGTTACTGCCCCATAACTTACATGGGGTTGACCAAACTTGCAGAAACATGTTTATTTCTGCTGAAAAACACGTTTTGACTCTTTCTGCACACTGGGGTTAAGAGCTGAGTGTGTGGGCTCCTCTGAGCCTTGCTGCTGCATGGGGATTCAGATGTCTGAAAAAACGCGTTTATTTCGGGCTGAAAAACACGTTTTGAAAAGTGTTCTGTTACTGCCCCATAACTTACATGGGGTTGACCAAACTTGCAGAAACATGTTTATTTCTGCTGAAAAACACGTTTTGACCCTTTCTGCACACTGGGGTTAAGAGCTGAGTGTGTGGGCTCCTCTGAGCCTTGCTGTTACATGGGGATTCAGATGTCTGAAAAAACGCGTTTATTTCGGGCTGAAAAACACGTTTTAAGAAGTGTGCTGTTACTGCCCCATAACTTACATGGGGTTGACCAAACTTGCAGAAACATGTTTATTTCTGCTGAAAAACACGTTTTGACTCTCTCTGCACACTGGGGTTAAGAGCTGAGTGTGTGGGCTCCTCTGAGCCTTGCTGTTACATGGGGATTCAGTTGTCTGAAAAAACGCGTTTATTTCGGGCTGAAAAACACGTTTTGAAAAGTGTTCTGTTACTGTCCCATAACTTACATGGGGTTGACCAAACTTGCAGAAACATGTTTATTTCTGCTGAAAAACACGTTTTGACCCTTTCTGCACACTGGGGTTAAGATCTGAGTGTGTGGGCTCCTCTGAGCCTTGCTGTTACATGGGGATTCAGTTGTCTGAAAAAACGCGTTTATTTCGGGCTGAAAAACACGTTCTGAAAAGTGTTCTGTTACTGCCCCATAACTTACATGGTGTTGACCAAACTTGCAGAAAAATGTTTATTTCTGCTGAAAAACACGTTTTGACCCTTTCTGCACACTGGGGTTAAGAGCTGAGTGTGTGGGCTCCTCTGAGCCTTGCTGTTACATGGGGATTCAGTTGTCTGAAAAAACGCGTTTATTTCGGGCTGAAAAACACGTTTTGAAAAGTGTTCTGTTACTGCCCCATAACTTACATGGGGTTGACCAAACTTGCAGAAACATGTTTATTTCTGCTGAAAAACACGTTTTGACCCTTTCTGCACACTGGGGTTAAGAGCTGAGTGTGTGGGCTCCTCTGAGCCTTGCTGTTACATGGGGATTCAGTTGTCTGAAAAAACGCGTTTATTTCGGGCTGAAAAACACGTTTTGAAAAGTGTTCTGTTACTGCCCCATAACTTACATGGGGTTGACCAAACTTGCAGAAACATGTTTATTTCTGCTGAAAAACACGTTTTGACCCTTTCTGCACACTGGGGTTAAGAGCTGAGTGTGTGGGCTCCTCTGAGCCTTGCTGTTACATGGGGATTCAGTTGTCTGAAAAAACGCGTTTATTTCGGGCTGAAAAACACGTTTTGAAAAGTGTTCTGTTACTGTCCCATAACTTACATGGGGTTGACCAAACTTGCAGAAACATGTTTATTTCTGCTGAAAAACACGTTTTGACCCTTTCTGCACACTGGGGTTAAGAGCTGAGTGTGTGGGCTCCTCTGAGCATTTCTGTTACATGGGGATTCAGTTGTCTGAAAAAACGCGTTTATTTCGGGCTGAAAAACACGTTTTGAAAAGTGTGCTGTTACTGCCCCATAACTTACATGGGGTTGACCAAACTTGCAGAAACATGTTTATTTCTGCTGAAAAACACGTTTTGACTCTTTCTGCACACTGGGGTTAAGAGCTGAGTGTGTGGGCTCCTCTGAGCCTTGCTGCTGCATGGGGATTCAGATGTCTGAAAAAACGCGTTTATTTCGGGCTGAAAAACACGTTTTGAAAAGTGTTCTGTTACTGCCCCATAACTTACATGGGGTTGACCAAACTTGCAGAAACATGTTTATTTCTGCTGAAAAACACGTTTTGACCCTTTCTGCACACTGGGGTTAAGAGCTGAGTGTGTGGGCTCCTCTGAGCCTTGCTGTTACATGGGGATTCAGATGTCTGAAAAAACGCGTTTATTTCGGGCTGAAAAACACGTTTTAAGAAGTGTGCTGTTACTGCCCCATAACTTACATGGGGTTGACCAAACTTGCAGAAACATGTTTATTTCTGCTGAAAAACACGTTTTGACTCTCTCTGCACACTGGGGTTAAGAGCTGAGTGTGTGGGCTCCTCTGAGCCTTGCTGTTACATGGGGATTCAGTTGTCTGAAAAAACGCGTTTATTTCGGGCTGAAAAACACGTTTTGAAAAGTGTTCTGTTACTGTCCCATAACTTACATGGGGTTGACCAAACTTGCAGAAACATGTTTATTTCTGCTGAAAAACACGTTTTGACCCTTTCTGCACACTGGGGTTAAGATCTGAGTGTGTGGGCTCCTCTGAGCCTTGCTGTTACATGGGGATTCAGTTGTCTGAAAAAACGCGTTTATTTCGGGCTGAAAAACACGTTTTGAAAAGTGTTCTGTTACTGCCCCATAACTTACATGGTGTTGACCAAACTTGCAGAAAAATGTTTATTTCTGCTGAAAAACACGTTTTGACCCTTTCTGCACACTGGGGTTAAGAGCTGAGTGTGTGGGCTCCTCTGAGCCTTGCTGTTACATGGGGATTCAGTTGTCTGAAAAAACGCGTTTATTTCGGGCTGAAAAACACGTTTTGAAAAGTGTTCTGTTACTGCCCCATAACTTACATGGGGTTGACCAAACTTGCAGAAACATGTTTATTTCTGCTGAAAAACACGTTTTGACCCTTTCTGCACACTGGGGTTAAGAGCTGAGTGTGTGGGCTCCTCTGAGCCTTGCTGTTACATGGGGATTCAGTTGTCTGAAAAAACGCGTTTATTTCGGGCTGAAAAACACGTTTTGAAAAGTGTTCTGTTACTGTCCCATAACTTACATGGGGTTGACCAAACTTGCAGAAACATGTTTATTTCTGCTGAAAAACACGTTGTGACCCTTTCTGCACACTGGGGTTAAGAGCTGAGTGTGTGGGCTCCTCTGAGCCTTGCTGTTACATGGGGATTCAGTTGTCTGAAAAAACGCGTTTATTTCGGGCTGAAAAACACGTTTTGAAAAGTGTTCTGTTACTGCCCCATAACTTACATGGGGTTGACCAAACTTGCAGAAACATGTTTATTTCTGCTGAAAAACACGTTTTGACCCTTTCTGCACACTGGGGTTAAGAGCTGAGTGTGTGGGCTCCTCTGAGCCTTGCTGTTACATGGGGATTCAGTTGTCTGAAAAAACGCGTTTATTTCGGGCTGAAAAACACGTTTTGAAAAGTGTTCTGTTACTGTCCCATAACTTACATGGGGTTGACCAAACTTGCAGAAACATGTTTATTTCTGCTGAAAAACACGTTGTGACCCTTTCTGCACACTGGGGTTAAGAGCTGAGTGTGTGGGCTCCTCTGAGCCTTGCTGTTACATGGGGATTCAGTTGTCTGAAAAAACGCGTTTATTTCGGGCTGAAAAACACGTTTTGAAAAGTGTTCTGTTACTGCCCCATAACTTACATGGGGTTGACCAAACTTGCAGAAACATGTTTATTTCTTTTGAAAAACACGTTTTGACCCTTTCTGCACACTGGGGTTAAGAGCTGAGTGTGTGGGCTCCTCTGAGCCTTGCTGTTACATGGGGATTCAGTTGTCTGAAAAAACGCGTTTATTTCGGGCTGAAAAACACGTTTTGAAAAGTGTTCTGTTACTGTCCCATAATTTACATGGGGTTGACCAAACTTGCAGAAACATGTTTATTTCTGCTGAAAAACACGTTGTGACCCTTTCTGCACACTGGGGTTAAGAGCTGAGTGTGTGGGCTCCTCTGAGCCTTGCTGTTACATGGGGATTCAGTTGTCTGAAAAAACGCGTTTATTTCGGGCTGAAAAACACGTTTTGAAAAGTGTTCTGTTACTGCCCCATAACTTACATGGGGTTGACCAAACTTGCAGAAACATGTTTATTTCTGCTGAAAAACACGTTTTGACCCTTTCTGCACACTGGGGTTAAGAGCTGAGTGTGTGGGCTCCTCTGAGCCTTGCTGTTACATGGGGATTCAGTTGTCTGAAAAAACGCGTTTATTTCGGGCTGAAAAACACGTTTTGAAAAGTGTTCTGTTACTGTCCCATAACTTACATGGGGTTGACCAAACTTGCAGAAACATGTTTATTTCTGCTGAAAAACACGTTTTGACCCTTTCTGCACACTGGGGTTAAGAGCTGAGTGTGTGGGCTCCTCTGAGCATTTCTGTTACATGGGGATTCAGTTGTCTGAAAAAACGCGTTTATTTCGGGCTGAAAAACACGTTTTGAAAAGTGTGCTGTTACTGCCCCATAACTTACATGGGGTTGACCAAACTTGCAGAAACATGTTTATTTCTGCTGAAAAACACGTTTTGACTCTTTCTGCACACTGGGGTTAAGAGCTGAGTGTGTGGGCTCCTCTGAGCCTTGCTGCTGCATGGGGATTCAGATGTCTGAAAAAACGCGTTTATTTCGGGCTGAAAAACACGTTTTGAAAAGTGTTCTGTTACTGCCCCATAACTTACATGGGGTTGACCAAACTTGCAGAAACATGTTTATTTCTGCTGAAAAACACGTTTTGACCCTTTCTGCACACTGGGGTTAAGAGCTGAGTGTGTGGGCTCCTCTGAGCCTTGCTGTTACATGGGGATTCAGATGTCTGAAAAAACGCGTTTATTTCGGGCTGAAAAACACGTTTTAAGAAGTGTGCTGTTACTGCCCCATAACTTACATGGGGTTGACCAAACTTGCAGAAACATGTTTATTTCTGCTGAAAAACACGTTTTGACTCTCTCTGCACACTGGGGTTAAGAGCTGAGTGTGTGGGCTCCTCTGAGCCTTGCTGTTACATGGGGATTCAGTTGTCTGAAAAAACGCGTTTATTTCGGGCTGAAAAACACGTTTTGAAAAGTGTTCTGTTACTGCCCCATAACTTACATGGGGTTGACCAAACTTGCAGAAACATGTTTATTTCTGCTGAAAAACACGTTTTGACCCTTTCTGCACACTGGGGTTAAGATCTGAGTGTGTGGGCTCCTCTGAGCCTTGCTGTTACATGGGGATTCAGTTGTCTGAAAAAACGCGTTTATTTCGGGCTGAAAAACACGTTTTGAAAAGTGTTCTGTTACTGTCCCATAACTTACATGGGGTTGACCAAACTTGCAGAAACATGTTTATTTCTGCTGAAAAACACGTTTTGACCCTTTCTGCACACTGGGGTTAAGATCTGAGTGTGTGGGCTCCTCTGAGCCTTGCTGTTACATGGGGATTCAGTTGTCTGAAAAAACGCGTTTATTTCGGGCTGAAAAACACGTTTTGAAAAGTGTTCTGTTACTGCCCCATAACTTACATGGGGTTGACCAAACTTGCAGAAACATGTTTATTTCTGCTGAAAAACACGTTTTGACCCTTTCTGCACACTGGGGTTAAGAGCTGAGTGTGTGGGCTCCTCTGAGCCTTGCTGTTACATGGGGATTCAGTTGTCTGAAAAAACGCGTTTATTTCGGGCTGAAAAACACGTTTTGAAAAGTGTTCTGTTACTGTCCCATAATTTACATGGGGTTGACCAAACTTGCAGAAACATGTTTATTTCTGCTGAAAAACACGTTGTGACCCTTTCTGCACACTGGGGTTAAGAGCTGAGTGTGTGGGCTCCTCTGAGCCTTGCTGTTACATGGGGATTCAGTTGTCTGAAAAAACGCGTTTATTTCGGGCTGAAAAACACGTTTTGAAAAGTGTTCTGTTACTGCCCCATAACTTACATGGGGTTGACCAAACTTGCAGAAACATGTTTATTTCTGCTGAAAAACACGTTTTGACCCTTTCTGCACACTGGGGTTAAGAGCTGAGTGTGTGGGCTCCTCTGAGCCTTGCTGTTACATGGGGATTCAGTTGTCTGAAAAAACGCGTTTATTTCGGGCTGAAAAACACGTTTTGAAAAGTGTTCTGTTACTGTCCCATAACTTACATGGGGTTGACCAAACTTGCAGAAACATGTTTATTTCTGCTGAAAAACACGTTGTGACCCTTTCTGCACACTGGGGTTAAGAGCTGAGTGTGTGGGCTCCTCTGAGCCTTGCTGTTACATGGGGATTCAGTTGTCTGAAAAAACGCGTTTATTTCGGGCTGAAAAACACGTTTTGAAAAGTGTTCTGTTACTGCCCCATAACTTACATGGGGTTGACCAAACTTGCAGAAACATGTTTATTTCTGCTGAAAAACACGTTTTGACTCTTTCTGCACACTGGGGTTAAGAGCTGAGTGTGTGGGCTCCTCTGAGCCTTGCTGTTACATGGGGATTCAGTTGTCTGAAAAAACGCGTTTATTTCGGGCTGAAAAACACGTTTTGAAAAGTGTTCTGTTACTGTCCCATAACTTACATGGGGTTGACCAAACTTGCAGAAACATGTTTATTTCTGCTGAAAAACACTTTTTGACCCTTTCTGCACACTGGGGTTAAGAGCTGAGTGTGTGGGCTCCTCTGAGCCTTGCTGCTGCATGGGGATTCAGTTGTCTGAAAAAACGCGTTTATTTCGGGCTGAAAAACACGTTTTGAAAAGTGTTCTGTTACTGCCCCATAACTTACATGGGGTTGACCAAACTTGCAGAAACATGTTTATTTCTGCTGAAAAACACGTTTTGACTCTTTCTGCACACTGGGGTTAAGAGCTGAGTGTGTGGGCTCCTCTGAGCCTTGCTGCTGCATGGGGATTCAGTTGTCTGAAAAAACGCGTTTATTTCGGGCTGAAAAACACGTTTTGAAAAGTGTTCTGTTACTGCCCCATAACTTACATGGGGTTGACCAAACTTGCAGAAACATGTTTATTTCTGCTGAAAAACACGTTTTGACCCTTTCTGCACACTGGGGTTAAGAGCTGAGTGTGTGGGCTCCTCTGAGCCTTGCTGTTACATGGGGATTCAGTTGTCTGAAAAAACGCGTTTATTTCGGGCTGAAAAACACGTTTTGAAAAGTGTTCTGTTACTGCCCCATAACTTACATGGGGTTGACCAAACTTGCAGAAACATGTTTATTTCTGCTGAAAAACACGTTTTGACCCTTTCTGCACACTGGGGTTAAGATCTGAGTGTGTGGGCTCCTCTGAGCCTTGCTGTTACATGGGGATTCAGTTGTCTGAAAAAACGCGTTTATTTCGGGCTGAAAAACACGTTTTGAAAAGTGTTCTGTTACTGCCCCATAACTTACATGGGGTTGACCAAACTTGCAGAAACATGTTTATTTCTGCTGAAAAACACGTTTTGACCCTTTCTGCACTCTGGGGTTAAGAGCTGAGTGTGTGGGCTCCTCTGAGCCTTGCTGTTACATGGGGATTCAGTTGTCTGAAAAAACGCGTTTATTTCGGGCTGAAAAACACGTTTTGAAAAGTGTTCTGTTACTGTCCCATAACTTACATGGGGTTGACCAAACTTGCAGAAACATGTTTATTTCTGCTGAAAAACACGTTGTGACCCTTTCTGCACACTGGGGTTAAGAGCTGAGTGTGTGGGCTCCTCTGAGCCTTGCTGTTACATGGGGATTCAGTTGTCTGAAAAAACGCGTTTATTTCGGGCTGAAAAACACGTTTTGAAAAGTGTTCTGTTACTGCCCCATAACTTACATGGGGTTGACCAAACTTGCAGAAACATGTTTATTTCTGCTGAAAAACACGTTTTGACCCTTTCTGCACACTGGGGTTAAGAGCTGAGTGTGTGGGCTCCTCTGAGCCTTGCTGTTACATGGGGATTCAGTTGTCTGAAAAAACGCGTTTATTTCGGGCAGAAAAACACGTTTTGAAAAGTGTTCTGTTACTGTCCCATAACTTACATGGGGTTGACCAAACTTGCAGAAACATGTTTATTTCTGCTGAAAAACACGTTGTGACCCTTTCTGCACACTGGGGTTAAGAGCTGAGTGTGTGGGCTCCTCTGAGCCTTGCTGTTACATGGGGATTCAGTTGTCTGAAAAAACGCGTTTATTTCGGGCTGAAAAACACGTTTTGAAAAGTGTTCTGTTACTGCCCCATAACTTACATGGGGTTGACCAAACTTGCAGAAACATGTTTATTTCTGCTGAAAAACACGTTTTGACCCTTTCTGCACACTGGGGTTAAGAGCTGAGTGTGTGGGCTCCTCTGAGCCTTGCTGTTACATGGGGATTCAGTTGTCTGAAAAAACGCGTTTATTTCGGGCTGAAAAACACGTTTTGAAAAATGTTCTGTTACTGTCCCATAACTTACATGGGGTTGACCAAACTTGCAGAAACATGTTTATTTCTGCTGAAAAACACGTTTTGACCCTTTCTGCACACTGGGGTTAAGAGCTGAGTGTGTGGGCTCCTCTGAGCCTTTCTGTTACATGGGGATTCAGTTGTCTGAAAAAACGCGTTTATTTCGGGCTGAAAAACACGTTTTGAAAAGTGTTCTGTTACTGCCCCATAACTTACATGGGGTTGACCAAACTTGCAGAAACATGTTTATTTCTGCTGAAAAACACGTTTTGACCCTTTCTGCACACTGGGGTTAAGAGCTGAGTGTGTGGGCTCCTCTGAGCCTTGCTGTTACATGGGGATTCAGTTGTCTGAAAAAACGCGTTTATTTCGGGCTGAAAAACACGTTTTGAAAAGTGTTCTGTTACTGCCCCATAACTTACATGGGGTTGACCAAACTTGCAGAAACATGTTTATTTCTGCTGAAAAACACGTTTTGACCCTTTCTGCACACTGGGGTTAAGATCTGAGTGTGTGGGCTCCTCTGAGCCTTGCTGTTACATGGGGATTCAGTTTTCTGAAAAAACGCGTTTATTTCGGGCTGAAAAACACGTTTTGAAAAGTGTTCTGTTACTGTCCCATAACTTACATGGGGTTGACCAAACTTGCAGAAACATGTTTATTTCTGCTGAAAAACACGTTTTGACCCTTTCTGCACACTGGGGTTAAGATCTGAGTGTGTGGGCTCCTCTGAGCCTTGCTGTTACATGGGGATTCAGTTGTCTGAAAAAACGCGTTTATTTCGGGCTGAAAAACACGTTTTGAAAAGTGTTCTGTTACTGCCCCATAACTTACATGGTGTTGACCAAACTTGCAGAAAAATGTTTATTTCTGCTGAAAAACACGTTTTGACCCTTTCTGCACACTGGGGTTAAGAGCTGAGTGTGTGGGCTCCTCTGAGCCTTGCTGTTACATGGGGATTCAGTTGTCTGAAAAAACGCGTTTATTTCGGGCTGAAAAACACGTTTTGAAAAGTGTTCTGTTACTGTCCCATAACTTACATGGGGTTGACCAAACTTGCAGAAACATGTTTATTTCTGCTGAAAAACACGTTTTGACCCTTTCTGCACACTGGGGTTAAGAGCTGAGTGTGTGGGCTCCTCTGAGCCTTTCTGTTACATGGGGATTCAGTTGTCTGAAAAAACGCGTTTATTTCGGGCTGAAAAACACGTTTTGAAAAGTGTTCTGTTACTGCCCCATAACTTACATGGGGTTGACCAAACTTGCAGAAAAATGTTTATTTCTGCTGAAAAACACGTTTTGACCCTTTCTGCACACTGGGGTTAAGAGCTGAGTGTGTGGGCTCCTCTGAGCCTTGCTGTTACATGGGGATTCAGATGTCTGAAAAAACGCGTTTATTTCGGGCTGAAAAACACGTTTTGAAAAGTGTGCTGTTACTGCCCCATAACTTACATGGGGTTGACCAAACTTGCAGAAACATGTTTATTTCTGCTGAAAAACACGTTTTAACCCTTTCTGCACACTGGGGTTAAGAGCTGAGTGTGTGGGCTCCTCTGAGCCTTGCTGTTACATGGGGATTCAGTTGTCTGAAAAAACGCGTTTATTTCGGGCTGAAAAACACGTTTTGAAAAGTGTTCTGTTACTGTCCCATAACTTACATGGGGTTGACCAAACTTGCAGAAACATGTTTATTTCTGCTGAAAAACACGTTGTGACCCTTTCTGCACACTGGGGTTAAGAGCTGAGTGTGTGGGCTCCTCTGAGCCTTGCTGTTACATGGGGATTCAGTTGTCTGAAAAAACGCGTTTATTTCGGGCTGAAAAACACGTTTTGAAAAGTGTTCTGTTACTGCCCCATAACTTACATGGGGTTGACCAAACTTGCAGAAACATGTTTATTTCTGCTGAAAAACACGTTTTGACCCTTTCTGCACACTGGGGTTAAGAGCTGAGTGTGTGGGCTCCTCTGAGCCTTGCTGTTACATGGGGATTCAGTTGTCTGAAAAAACGCGTTTATTTCGGGCTGAAAAACACGTTTTGAAAAGTGTTCTGTTACTGTCCCATAACTTACATGGGGTTGACCAAACTTGCAGAAACATGTTTATTTCTGCTGAAAAACACGTTTTGACCCTTTCTGCACACTGGGGTTAAGAGCTGAGTGTGTGGGCTCCTCTGAGCCTTTCTGTTACATGGGGATTCAGTTGTCTGAAAAAACGCGTTTATTTCGGGCTGAAAAACACGTTTTGAAAAGTGTTCTGTTACTGCCCCATAACTTACATGGGGTTGACCAAACTTGCAGAAAAATGTTTATTTCTGCTGAAAAACACGTTTTGACCCTTTCTGCACACTGGGGTTAAGAGCTGAGTGTGTGGGCTCCTCTGAGCCTTGCTGTTACATGGGGATTCAGATGTCTGAAAAAACGCGTTTATTTCGGGCTGAAAAACACGTTTTGAAAAGTGTGCTGTTACTGCCCCATAACTTACATGGGGTTGACCAATCTTGCAGAAACATGTTTATTTCTGCTGAAAAACATGTTTTGACTCTTTCTAAACACTGGGGTTAAGAGCTGAGTGTGTGGGCTCCTCTGAGCCTTGCTGCTGCATGGGGATTCAGTTGTCTGAAAAAACGCGTTTATTTCGGGCTGAAAAACACGTTTTGAAAAGTGTTCTGTTACTGCCCCATAACTTACATGGGGTTGACCAAACTTGCAGAAACATGTTTATTTCTGCTGAAAAACACGTTTTGACCCTTTCTGCACACTGGGGTTAAGAGCTGAGTGTGTGGGCTCCTCTGAGCCTTGCTGTTACATGGGGATTCAGTTGTCTGAAAAAACGCGTTTATTTCGGGCTGAAAAACACGTTTTGAAAAGTGTTCTGTTACTGCCCCATAACTTACATGGGGTTGACCAAACTTGCAGAAACATGTTTATTTCTGCTGAAAAACACGTTTTGACCCTTTCTGCACACTGGGGTTAAGATCTGAGTGTGTGGGCTCCTCTGAGCCTTGCTGTTACATGGGGATTCAGTTGTCTGAAAAAACGCGTTTATTTCGGGCTGAAAAACACGTTTTGAAAAGTGTTCTGTTACTGTCCCATAACTTACATGGGGTTGACCAAACTTGCAGAAACATGTTTATTTCTGCTGAAAAACACGTTTTGACCCTTTCTGCACACTGGGGTTAAGATCTGAGTGTGTGGGCTCCTCTGAGCCTTGCTGTTACATGGGGATTCAGTTGTCTGAAAAAACGCGTTTATTTCGGGCTGAAAAACACGTTTTGAAAAGTGTTCTGTTACTGCCCCATAACTTACATGGTGTTGACCAAACTTGCAGAAAAATGTTTATTTCTGCTGAAAAACACGTTTTGACCCTTTCTGCACACTGGGGTTAAGAGCTGAGTGTGTGGGCTCCTCTGAGCCTTGCTGTTACATGGGGATTCAGTTGTCTGAAAAAACGCGTTTATTTCGGGCTGAAAAACACGTTTTGAAAAGTGTTCTGTTACTGTCCCATAACTTACATGGGGTTGACCAAACTTGCAGAAACATGTTTATTTCTGCTGAAAAACACGTTTTGACCCTTTCTGCACACTGGGGTTAAGAGCTGAGTGTGTGGGCTCCTCTGAGCCTTTCTGTTACATGGGGATTCAGTTGTCTGAAAAAACGCGTTTATTTCGGGCTGAAAAACACGTTTTGAAAAGTGTTCTGTTACTGCCCCATAACTTACATGGGGTTGACCAAACTTGCAGAAAAATGTTTATTTCTGCTGAAAAACACGTTTTGACCCTTTCTGCACACTGGGGTTAAGAGCTGAGTGTGTGGGCTCCTCTGAGCCTTGCTGTTACATGGGGATTCAGATGTCTGAAAAAACGCGTTTATTTCGGGCTGAAAAACACGTTTTGAAAAGTGTGCTGTTACTGCCCCATAACTTACATGGGGTTGACCAAACTTGCAGAAACATGTTTATTTCTGCTGAAAAACACGTTTTGACTCTTTCTGCACACTGGGGCTAAGAGCTGAGTGTGTGGGCTCCTCTGAGCCTTGCTGCTGCATGGGGATTCAGTTGTCTGAAAAAACGCGTTTATTTCGGGCTGAAAAACACGTTTTGAAAAGTGTTCTGTTACTGCCCCATAACTTACATGGGGTTGACCAAACTTGCAGAAACATGTTTATTTCTGCTGAAAAACACGTTTTGACCCTTTCTGCACACTGGGGTTAAGAGCTGAGTGTGTGGGCTCCTCTGAGCCTTGCTGTTACATGGGGATTCAGTTGTCTGAAAAAACGCGTTTATTTCGGGCTGAAAAACACGTTTTGAAAAGTGTTCTGTTACTGCCCCATAATTTACATGGGGTTGACCAAACTTGCAGAAACATGTTTATTTCTGCTGAAAAACACGTTTTGACCCTTTCTGCACACTGGGGTTAAGATCTGAGTGTGTGGGCTCCTCTGAGCCTTGCTGTTACATGGGGATTCAGTTGTCTGAAAAAACGCGTTTATTTCGGGCTGAAAAACACGTTTTGAAAAGTGTTCTGTTACTGCCCCATAACTTACATGGGGTTGACCAAACTTGCAGAAACATGTTTGTTTCTGCTAAAAAACACGTTTTGACCCTTTCTGCACACTGGGGTTAAGAGCTGAGTGTGTGGGCTCCTCTGAGCCTTGCTGTTACATGGGGATTCAGTTGTCTGAAAAAACGCGTTTATTTCGGGCTGAAAAACACGTTTTGAAAAGTGTTCTGTTACTGTCCCATAACTTACATGGGGTTGACCAAACTTGCAGAAACATGTTTATTTCTGCTGAAAAACACGTTGTGACCCTTTCTGCACACTGGGGTTAAGAGCTGAGTGTGTGGGCTCCTCTGAGCCTTGCTGTTACATGGGGATTCAGTTGTCTGAAAAAACGCGTTTATTTCGGGCTGAAAAACACGTTTTGAAAAGTGTTCTGTTACTGTCCCATAACTTACATGGGGTTGACCAAACTTGCAGAAACATGTTTATTTCTGCTGAAAAACACGTTTTGACCCTTTCTGCACACTGGGGTTAAGAGCTGAGTGTGTGGGCTCCTCTGAGCCTTGCTGTTACATGGGGATTCAGTTGTCTGAAAAAACGCGTTTATTTCGGGCTGAAAAACACGTTTTGAAAAGTGTTCTGTTACTGTCCCATAACTTACATGGGGTTGACCAAACTTGCAGAAACATGTTTATTTCTGCTGAAAAACACGTTGTGACCCTTTCTGCACACTGGGGTTAAGAGCTGAGTGTGTGGGCTCCTCTGAGCCTTGCTGTTACATGGGGATTCAGTTGTCTGAAAAAACGCGTTTATTTCGGGCTGAAAAACACGTTTTGAAAAGTGTTCTGTTACTGCCCCATAACTTACATGGGGTTGACCAAACTTGCAGAAACATGTTTATTTCTGCTGAAAAACACGTTTTGACCCTTTCTGCACACTGGGGTTAAGAGCTGAGTGTGTGGGCTCCTCTGAGCCTTGCTGTTACATGGGGATTCAGTTGTCTGAAAAAACGCGTTTATTTCGGGCTGAAAAACACGTTTTGAAAAGTGTTCTGTTACTGTCCCATAACTTACATGGGGTTGACCAAACTTGCAGAAACATGTTTATTTCTGCTGAAAAACACGTTTTGACCCTTTCTGCACACTGGGGTTAAGAGCTGAGTGTGTGGGCTCCTCTGAGCCTTTCTGTTACATGGGGATTCAGTTGTCTGAAAAAACGCGTTTATTTCGGGCTGAAAAACACGTTTTGAAAAGTGTTCTGTTACTGCCCCATAACTTACATGGGGTTGACCAAACTTGCAGAAAAATGTTTATTTCTGCTGAAAAACACGTTTTGACCCTTTCTGCACACTGGGGTTAAGAGCTGAGTGTGTGGGCTCCTCTGAGCCTTGCTGTTACATGGGGATTCAGATGTCTGAAAAAACGCGTTTATTTCGGGCTGAAAAACACGTTTTGAAAAGTGTGCTGTTACTGCCCCATAACTTACATGGGGTTGACCAATCTTGCAGAAACATGTTTATTTCTGCTGAAAAACATGTTTTGACTCTTTCTGCACACTGGGGTTAAGAGCTGAGTGTGTGGGCTCCTCTGAGCCTTGCTGCTGCATGGGGATTCAGTTGTCTGAAAAAACGCGTTTATTTCGGGCTGAAAAACACGTTTTGAAAAGTGTTCTGTTACTGCCCCATAACTTACATGGGGTTGACCAAACTTGCAGAAACATGTTTATTTCTGCTGAAAAACACGTTTTGACCCTTTCTGCACACTGGGGTTAAGAGCTGAGTGTGTGGGCTCCTCTGAGCCTTGCTGTTACATGGGGATTCAGTTGTCTGAAAAAACGCGTTTATTTCGGGCTGAAAAACACGTTTTGAAAAGTGTTCTGTTACTGCCCCATAACTTACATGGGGTTGACCAAACTTGCAGAAACATGTTTATTTCTGCTGAAAAACACGTTTTGACCCTTTCTGCACACTGGGGTTAAGATCTGAGTGTGTGGGCTCCTCTGAGCCTTGCTGTTACATGGGGATTCAGTTGTCTGAAAAAACGCGTTTATTTCGGGCTGAAAAACACGTTTTGAAAAGTGTTCTGTTACTGTCCCATAACTTACATGGGGTTGACCAAACTTGCAGAAACATGTTTATTTCTGCTGAAAAACACGTTTTGACCCTTTCTGCACACTGGGGTTAAGATCTGAGTGTGTGGGCTCCTCTGAGCCTTGCTGTTACATGGGGATTCAGTTGTCTGAAAAAACGCGTTTATTTCGGGCTGAAAAACACGTTTTGAAAAGTGTTCTGTTACTGCCCCATAACTTACATGGTGTTGACCAAACTTGCAGAAAAATGTTTATTTCTGCTGAAAAACACGTTTTGACCCTTTCTGCACACTGGGGTTAAGAGCTGAGTGTGTGGGCTCCTCTGAGCCTTGCTGTTACATGGGGATTCAGTTGTCTGAAAAAACGCGTTTATTTCGGGCTGAAAAACACGTTTTGAAAAGTGTTCTGTTACTGTCCCATAACTTACATGGGGTTGACCAAACTTGCAGAAACATGTTTATTTCTGCTGAAAAACACGTTTTGACCCTTTCTGCACACTGGGGTTAAGAGCTGAGTGTGTGGGCTCCTCTGAGCCTTTCTGTTACATGGGGATTCAGTTGTCTGAAAAAACGCGTTTATTTCGGGCTGAAAAACACGTTTTGAAAAGTGTTCTGTTACTGCCCCATAACTTACATGGGGTTGACCAAACTTGCAGAAAAATGTTTATTTCTGCTGAAAAACACGTTTTGACCCTTTCTGCACACTGGGGTTAAGAGCTGAGTGTGTGGGCTCCTCTGAGCCTTGCTGTTACATGGGGATTCAGATGTCTGAAAAAACGCGTTTATTTCGGGCTGAAAAACACGTTTTGAAAAGTGTGCTGTTACTGCCCCATAACTTACATGGGGTTGACCAAACTTGCAGAAACATGTTTATTTCTGCTGAAAAACACGTTTTGACTCTTTCTGCACACTGGGGCTAAGAGCTGAGTGTGTGGGCTCCTCTGAGCCTTGCTGCTGCATGGGGATTCAGTTGTCTGAAAAAACGCGTTTATTTCGGGCTGAAAAACACGTTTTGAAAAGTGTTCTGTTACTGCCCCATAACTTACATGGGGTTGACCAAACTTGCAGAAACATGTTTATTTCTGCTGAAAAACACGTTTTGACCCTTTCTGCACACTGGGGTTAAGAGCTGAGTGTGTGGGCTCCTCTGAGCCTTGCTGTTACATGGGGATTCAGTTGTCTGAAAAAACGCGTTTATTTCGGGCTGAAAAACACGTTTTGAAAAGTGTTCTGTTACTGCCCCATAATTTACATGGGGTTGACCAAACTTGCAGAAACATGTTTATTTCTGCTGAAAAACACGTTTTGACCCTTTCTGCACACTGGGGTTAAGATCTGAGTGTGTGGGCTCCTCTGAGCCTTGCTGTTACATGGGGATTCAGTTGTCTGAAAAAACGCGTTTATTTCGGGCTGAAAAACACGTTTTGAAAAGTGTTCTGTTACTGCCCCATAACTTACATGGGGTTGACCAAACTTGCAGAAACATGTTTGTTTCTGCTAAAAAACACGTTTTGACCCTTTCTGCACACTGGGGTTAAGAGCTGAGTGTGTGGGCTCCTCTGAGCCTTGCTGTTACATGGGGATTCAGTTGTCTGAAAAAACGCGTTTATTTCGGGCTGAAAAACACGTTTTGAAAAGTGTTCTGTTACTGTCCCATAACTTACATGGGGTTGACCAAACTTGCAGAAACATGTTTATTTCTGCTGAAAAACACGTTGTGACCCTTTCTGCACACTGGGGTTAAGAGCTGAGTGTGTGGGCTCCTCTGAGCCTTGCTGTTACATGGGGATTCAGTTGTCTGAAAAAACGCGTTTATTTCGGGCTGAAAAACACGTTTTGAAAAGTGTTCTGTTACTGTCCCATAACTTACATGGGGTTGACCAAACTTGCAGAAACATGTTTATTTCTGCTGAAAAACACGTTGTGACCCTTTCTGCACACTGGGGTTAAGAGCTGAGTGTGTGGGCTCCTCTGAGCCTTGCTGTTACATGGGGATTCAGTTGTCTGAAAAAACGCGTTTATTTCGGGCTGAAAAACACGTTTTGAAAAGTGTTCTGTTACTGCCCCATAACTTACATGGGGTTGACCAAACTTGCAGAAACATGTTTATTTCTGCTGAAAAACACGTTTTGACCCTTTCTGCACACTGGGGTTAAGAGCTGAGTGTGTGGGCTCCTCTGAGCCTTGCTGTTACATGGGGATTCAGTTGTCTGAAAAAACGCATTTATTTCGGGCTGAAAAACACGTTTTGAAAAGTGTTCTGTTACTGTCCCATAACTTACATGGGGTTGACCAAACTTGCAGAAACATGTTTATTTCTGCTGAAAAACACGTTTTGACCCTTTCTGCACACTGGGGTTAAGAGCTGAGTGTGTGGGCTCCTCTGAGCCTTGCTGTTACATGGGGATTCAGTTGTCTGAAAAAACGCGTTTATTTCGGGCTGAAAAACACGTTTTGAAAAGTGTTCTGTTACTGCCCCATAACTTACATGGGGTTGACCAAACTTGCAGAAACATGTTTATTTCTGCTGAAAAACACGTTTTGACCCTTTCTGCACACTGGGGTTAAGAGCTGAGTGTGTGGGCTCCTCTGAGCCTTGCTGTTACATGGGGATTCAGTTGTCTGAAAAAACGCGTTTATTTCGGGCTGAAAAACACGTTTTGAAAAGTGTTCTGTTACTGCCCCATAATTTACATGGGGTTGACCAAACTTGCAGAAACATGTTTATTTCTGCTGAAAAACACGTTTTGACCCTTTCTGCACACTGGGGTTAAGAGCTGAGTGTGTGGGCTCCTCTGAGCCTTGCTGTTACATGGGGATTCAGTTGTCTGAAAAAACGCGTTTATTTCGGGCTGAAAAACACGTTTTGAAAAGTGTTCTGTTACTGTCCCATAACTTACATGGGGTTGACCAAACTTGCAGAAACATGTTTATTTCTGCTGAAAAACACGTTGTGACCCTTTCTGCACACTGGGGTTAAGAGCTGAGTGTGTGGGCTCCTCTGAGCCTTGCTGTTACATGGGGATTCAGTTGTCTGAAAAAACGCGTTTATTTCGGGCTGAAAAACACGTTTTGAAAAGTGTTCTGTTACTGCCCCATAACTTACATGGGGTTGACCAAACTTGCAGAAACATGTTTATTTCTGCTGAAAAACACGTTTTGACCCTTTCTGCACACTGGGGTTAAGAGCTGAGTGTGTGGGCTCCTCTGAGCCTTGCTGTTACATGGGGATTCAGTTGTCTGAAAAAACGCGTTTATTTCGGGCTGAAAAACACGTTTTGAAAAGTGTTCTGTTACTGTCCCATAACTTACATGGGGTTGACCAAACTTGCAGAAACATGTTTATTTCTGCTGAAAAACACGTTTTGACCCTTTCTGCACACTGGGGTTAAGAGCTGAGTGTGTGGGCTCCTCTGAGCCTTGCTGTTACATGGGGATTCAGTTGTCTGAAAAAACGCGTTTATTTCGGGCTGAAAAACACGTTTTGAAAAGTGTTCTGTTACTGCCCCATAACTTACATGGGGTTGACCAAACTTGCAGAAAAATGTTTATTTCTGCTGAAAAACACGTTTTGACCCTTTCTGCACACTGGGGTTAAGAGCTGAGTGTGTGGGCTCCTCTGAGCCTTGCTGTTACATGGGGATTCAGATGTCTGAAAAAACGCGTTTATTTCGGGCTGAAAAACACGTTTTGAAAAGTGTTCTGTTACTGCCCCATAATTTACATGGGGTTGACCAAACTTGCAGAAACATGTTTATTTCTGCTGAAAAACACGTTTTGACCCTTTCTGCACACTGGGGTTAAGATCTGAGTGTGTGGGCTCCTCTGAGCCTTGCTGTTACATGGGGATTCAGTTGTCTGAAAAAACGCGTTTATTTCGGGCTGAAAAACACGTTTTGAAAAGTGTTCTGTTACTGCCCCATAACTTACATGGGGTTGACCAAACTTGCAGAAACATGTTTGTTTCTGCTGAAAAACACGTTTTGACCCTTTCTGCACACTGGGGTTAAGAGCTGAGTGTGTGGGCTCCTCTGAGCCTTGCTGTTACATGGGGATTCAGTTGTCTGAAAAAACGCGTTTATTTCGGGCTGAAAAACACGTTTTGAAAAGTGTTCTGTTACTGTCCCATAACTTACATGGGGTTGACCAAACTTGCAGAAACATGTTTATTTCTGCTGAAAAACACGTTGTGACCCTTTCTGCACACTGGGGTTAAGAGCTGAGTGTGTGGGCTCCTCTGAGCCTTGCTGTTACATGGGGATTCAGTTGTCTGAAAAAACGCGTTTATTTCGGGCTGAAAAACACGTTTTGAAAAGTGTTCTGTTACTGCCCCATAACTTACATGGGGTTGACCAAACTTGCAGAAACATGTTTATTTCTGCTGAAAAACACGTTTTGACCCTTTCTGCACACTGGGGTTAAGAGCTGAGTGTGTGGGCTCCTCTGAGCCTTGCTGTTACATGGGGATTCAGTTGTCTGAAAAAACGCGTTTATTTCGGGCTGAAAAACACGTTTTGAAAAGTGTTCTGTTACTGTCCCATAACTTACATGGGGTTGACCAAACTTGCAGAAACATGTTTATTTCTGCTGAAAAACACGTTGTGACCCTTTCTGCACACTGGGGTTAAGAGCTGAGTGTGTGGGCTCCTCTGAGCCTTGCTGTTACATGGGGATTCAGTTGTCTGAAAAAACGCGTTTATTTCGGGCTGAAAAACACGTTTTGAAAAGTGTTCTGTTACTGCCCCATAACTTACATGGGGTTGACCAAACTTGCAGAAACATGTTTATTTCTGCTGAAAAACACGTTTTGACCCTTTCTGCACACTGGGGTTAAGAGCTGAGTGTGTGGGCTCCTCTGAGCCTTGCTGTTACATGGGGATTCAGTTGTCTGAAAAAACGCGTTTATTTCGGGCTGAAAAACACGTTTTGAAAAGTGTTCTGTTACTGTCCCATAACTTACATGGGGTTGACCAAACTTGCAGAAACATGTTTATTTCTGCTGAAAAACACGTTTTGACCCTTTCTGCACACTGGGGTTAAGAGCTGAGTGTGTGGGCTCCTCTGAGCCTTGCTGTTACATGGGGATTCAGTTGTCTGAAAAAACGCGTTTATTTCGGGCTGAAAAACACGTTTTGAAAAGTGTTCTGTTACTGCCCCATAACTTACATGGGGTTGACCAAACTTGCAGAAACATGTTTATTTCTGCTGAAAAACACGTTTTGACCCTTTCTGCACACTGGGGTTAAGATCTGAGTGTGTGGGCTCCTCTGAGCCTTGCTGTTACATGGGGATTCAGTTGTCTGAAAAAACGCGTTTATTTCGGGCTGAAAAACACGTTTTGAAAAGTGTTCTGTTACTGCCCCATAACTTACATGGGGTTGACCAAACTTGCAGAAACATGTTTATTTCTGCTGAAAAACACGTTTTGACCCTTTCTGCACACTGGGGTTAAGAGCTGAGTGTGTGGGCTCCTCTGAGCCTTGCTGTTACATGGGGATTCAGTTGTCTGAAAAAACGCGTTTATTTCGGGCTGAAAAACACGTTTTGAAAAGTGTTCTGTTACTGTCCCATAACTTACATGGGGTTGACCAAACTTGCAGAAACATGTTTATTTCTGCTGAAAAACACGTTGTGACCCTTTCTGCACACTGGGGTTAAGAGCTGAGTGTGTGGGCTCCTCTGAGCCTTGCAGTTACATGGGGATTCAGTTGTCTGAAAAAACGCGTTTATTTCGGGCTGAAAAACACGTTTTGAAAAGTGTTCTGTTACTGCCCCATAACTTACATGGGGTTGACCAAACTTGCAGAAACATGTTTATTTCTGCTGAAAAACACGTTTTGACCCTTTCTGCACACTGGGGTTAAGAGCTGAGTGTGTGGGCTCCTCTGAGCCTTGCTGTTACATGGGGATTCAGTTGTCTGAAAAAACGCGTTTATTTCGGGCTGAAAAACACGTTTTGAAAAGTGTTCTGTTACTGTCCCATAACTTACATGGGGTTGACCAAACTTGCAGAAACATGTTTATTTCTGCTGAAAAACACGTTGTGACCCTTTCTGCACACTGGGGTTAAGAGCTGAGTGTGTGGGCTCCTCCGAGCCTTGCTGTTACATGGGGATTCAGTTGTCTGAAAAAACGCGTTTATTTCGGGCTGAAAAACACGTTTTGAAAAGTGTTCTGTTACTGCCCCATAACTTACATGGGGTTGACCAAACTTGCAGAAACATGTTTATTTCTGCTGAAAAACACGTTTTGACCCTTTCTGCACACTGGGGTTAAGAGCTGAGTGTGTGGGCTCCTCTGAGCCTTGCTGTTACATGGGGATTCAGTTGTCTGAAAAAACGCGTTTATTTCGGGCTGAAAAACACGTTTTGAAAAGTGTTCTGTTACTGTCCCATAACTTACATGGGGTTGACCAAACTTGCAGAAACATGTTTATTTCTGCTGAAAAACACGTTTTGACCCTTTCTGCACACTGGGGTTAAGAGCTGAGTGTGTGGGCTCCTCTGAGCCTTTCTGTTACATGGGGATTCAGTTGTCTGAAAAAACGCGTTTATTTCGGGCTGAAAAACACGTTTTGAAAAGTGTTCTGTTACTGCCCCATAACTTACATGGGGTTGACCAAACTTGCAGAAAAATGTTTATTTCTGCTGAAAAACACGTTTTGACCCTTTCTGCACACTGGGGTTAAGAGCTGAGTGTGTGGGCTCCTCTGAGCCTTGCTGTTACATGGGGATTCAGATGTCTGAAAAAACGCGTTTATTTCGGGCTGAAAAACACGTTTTGAAAAGTGTGCTGTTACTGCCCCATAACTTACATGGGGTTGACCAATCTTGCAGAAACATGTTTATTTCTGCTGAAAAACATGTTTTGACTCTTTCTGCACACTGGGGTTAAGAGCTGAGTGTGTGGGCTCCTCTGAGCCTTGCTGCTGCATGGGGATTCAGTTGTCTGAAAAAACGCGTTTATTTCGGGCTGAAAAACACGTTTTGAAAAGTGTTCTGTTACTGCCCCATAACTTACATGGGGTTGACCAAACTTGCAGAAACATGTTTATTTCTGCTGAAAAACACGTTTTGACCCTTTCTGCACACTGGGGTTAAGAGCTGAGTGTGTGGGCTCCTCTGAGCCTTGCTGTTACATGGGGATTCAGTTGTCTGAAAGAACGCGTTTATTTCGGGCTGAAAAACACGTTTTGAAAAGTGTTCTGTTACTGCCCCATAACTTACATGGTGTTGACCAAACTTGCAGAAAAATGTTTATTTCTGCTGAAAAACACGTTTTGACCCTTTCTGCACACTGGGGTTAAGAGCTGAGTGTGTGGGCTCCTCTGAGCCTTGCTGTTACATGGGGATTCAGTTGTCTGAAAAAACGCGTTTATTTCGGGCTGAAAAACACGTTTTGAAAAGTGTTCTGTTACTGTCCCATAACTTACATGGGGTTGACCAAACTTGCAGAAACATGTTTATTTCTGCTGAAAAACACGTTTTGACCCTTTCTGCACACTGGGGTTAAGAGCTGAGTGTGTGGGCTCCTCTGAGCCTTTCTGTTACATGGGGATTCAGTTGTCTGAAAAAACGCGTTTATTTCGGGCTGAAAAACACGTTTTGAAAAGTGTTCTGTTACTGCCCCATAACTTACATGGGGTTGACCAAACTTGCAGAAAAATGTTTATTTCTGCTGAAAAACACGTTTTGACCCTTTCTGCACACTGGGGTTAAGAGCTGAGTGTGTGGGCTCCTCTGAGCCTTGCTGTTACATGGGGATTCAGATGTCTGAAAAAACGCGTTTATTTCGGGCTGAAAAACACGTTTTGAAAAGTGTGCTGTTACTGCCCCATAACTTACATGGGGTTGACCAAACTTGCAGAAACATGTTTGTTTCTGCTGAAAAACACGTTTTGACTCTTTCTGCACACTGGGGTTAAGAGCTGAGTGTGTGGGCTCCTCTGAGCCTTGCTGTTACATGGGGATTCAGTTGTCTGAAAAAACGCGTTTATTTCGGGCTGAAAAACACGTTTTGAAAAGTGTTCTGTTACTGCCCCATAACTTACATGGGGTTGACCAAACTTGCAGAAACATGTTTATTTCTGCTGAAAAACACGTTTTGACCCTTTCTGCACACTGGGGTTAAGATCTGAGTGTGTGGGCTCCTCTGAGCCTTGCTGTTACATGGGGATTCAGTTGTCTGAAAAAACGCGTTTATTTCGGGCTGAAAAACACGTTTTGAAAAGTGTTCTGTTACTGCCCCATAACTTACATGGGGTTGACCAAACTTGCAGAAACATGTTTATTTCTGCTGAAAAACACGTTTTGACCCTTTCTGCACACTGGGGTTAAGAGCTGAGTGTGTGGGCTCCTCTGAGCCTTGCTGTTACATGGGGATTCAGTTGTCTGAAAAAACGCGTTTATTTCGGGCTGAAAAACACGTTTTGAAAAGTGTTCTGTTACTGTCCCATAACTTACATGGGGTTGACCAAACTTGCAGAAACATGTTTATTTCTGCTGAAAAACACGTTGTGACCCTTTCTGCACACTGGGGTTAAGAGCTGAGTGTGTGGGCTCCTCTGAGCCTTGCTGTTACATGGGGATTCAGTTGTCTGAAAAAACGCGTTTATTTCGGGCTGAAAAACACGTTTTGAAAAGTGTTCTGTTACTGCCCCATAACTTACATGGGGTTGACCAAACTTGCAGAAACATGTTTATTTCTGCTGAAAAACACGTTTTGACCCTTTCTGCACACTGGGGTTAAGAGCTGAGTGTGTGGGCTCCTCTGAGCCTTGCTGTTACATGGGGATTCAGTTGTCTGAAAAAACGCGTTTATTTCGGGCTGAAAAACACGTTTTGAAAAGTGTTCTGTTACTGTCCCATAATTTACATGGGGTTGACCAAACTTGCAGAAACATGTTTATTTCTGCTGAAAAACACGTTGTGACCCTTTCTGCACACTGGGGTTAAGAGCTGAGTGTGTGGGCTCCTCTGAGCCTTGCTGTTACATGGGGATTCAGTTGTCTGAAAAAACGCGTTTATTTCGGGCTGAAAAACACGTTTTGAAAAGTGTTCTGTTACTGCCCCATAACTTACATGGGGTTGACCAAACTTGCAGAAACATGTTTATTTCTGCTGAAAAACACGTTTTGACCCTTTCTGCACACTGGGGTTAAGAGCTGAGTGTGTGGGCTCCTCTGAGCCTTGCTGTTACATGGGGATTCAGTTGTCTGAAAAAACGCGTTTATTTCGGGCTGAAAAACACGTTTTGAAAAGTGTTCTGTTACTGTCCCATAACTTACATGGGGTTGACCAAACTTGCAGAAACATGTTTATTTCTGCTGAAAAACACGTTTTGACCCTTTCTGCACACTGGGGTTAAGAGCTGAGTGTGTGGGCTCCTCTGAGCATTTCTGTTACATGGGGATTCAGTTGTCTGAAAAAACGCGTTTATTTCGGGCTGAAAAACACGTTTTGAAAAGTGTGCTGTTACTGCCCCATAACTTACATGGGGTTGACCAAACTTGCAGAAACATGTTTATTTCTGCTGAAAAACACGTTTTGACTCTTTCTGCACACTGGGGTTAAGAGCTGAGTGTGTGGGCTCCTCTGAGCCTTGCTGCTGCATGGGGATTCAGATGTCTGAAAAAACGCGTTTATTTCGGGCTGAAAAACACGTTTTGAAAAGTGTTCTGTTACTGCCCCATAACTTACATGGGGTTGACCAAACTTGCAGAAACATGTTTATTTCTGCTGAAAAACACGTTTTGACCCTTTCTGCACACTGGGGTTAAGAGCTGAGTGTGTGGGCTCCTCTGAGCCTTGCTGTTACATGGGGATTCAGATGTCTGAAAAAACGCGTTTATTTCGGGCTGAAAAACACGTTTTAAGAAGTGTGCTGTTACTGCCCCATAACTTACATGGGGTTGACCAAACTTGCAGAAACATGTTTATTTCTGCTGAAAAACACGTTTTGACCCTTTCTGCACACTGGGGTTAAGATCTGAGTGTGTGGGCTCCTCTGAGCCTTGCTGTTACATGGGGATTCAGTTGTCTGAAAAAACGCGTTTATTTCGGGCTGAAAAACACGTTTTGAAAAGTGTTCTGTTACTGCCCCATAACTTACATGGGGTTGACCAAACTTGCAGAAACATGTTTATTTCTGCTGAAAAACACGTTTTGACCCTTTCTGCACACTGGGGTTAAGAGCTGAGTGTGTGGGCTCCTCTGAGCCTTGCTGTTACATGGGGATTCAGTTGTCTGAAAAAACGCGTTTATTTCGGGCTGAAAAACACGTTTTGAAAAGTGTTCTGTTACTGTCCCATAACTTACATGGGGTTGACCAAACTTGCAGAAACATGTTTATTTCTGCTGAAAAACACGTTGTGACCCTTTCTGCACACTGGGGTTAAGAGCTGAGTGTGTGGGCTCCTCTGAGCCTTGCAGTTACATGGGGATTCAGTTGTCTGAAAAAACGCGTTTATTTCGGGCTGAAAAACACGTTTTGAAAAGTGTTCTGTTACTGCCCCATAACTTATATGGGGTTGACCAAACTTGCAGAAACATGTTTATTTCTGCTGAAAAACACGTTTTGACCCTTTCTGCACACTGGGGTTAAGAGCTGAGTGTGTGGGCTCCTCTGAGCCTTGCTGTTACATGGGGATTCAGTTGTCTGAAAAAACGCGTTTATTTCGGGCTGAAAAACACGTTTTGAAAAGTGTTCTGTTACTGTCCCATAACTTACATGGGGTTGACCAAACTTGCAGAAACATGTTTATTTCTGCTGAAAAACACGTTGTGACCCTTTCTGCACACTGGGGTTAAGAGCTGAGTGTGTGGGCTCCTCCGAGCCTTGCTGTTACATGGGGATTCAGTTGTCTGAAAAAACGCGTTTATTTCGGGCTGAAAAACACGTTTTGAAAAGTGTTCTGTTACTGCCCCATAACTTACATGGGGTTGACCAAACTTGCAGAAACATGTTTATTTCTGCTGAAAAACACGTTTTGACCCTTTCTGCACACTGGGGTTAAGAGCTGAGTGTGTGGGCTCCTCTGAGCCTTGCTGTTACATGGGGATTCAGTTGTCTGAAAAAACGCGTTTATTTCGGGCTGAAAAACACGTTTTGAAAAGTGTTCTGTTACTGTCCCATAACTTACATGGGGTTGACCAAACTTGCAGAAACATGTTTATTTCTGCTGAAAAACACGTTTTGACCCTTTCTGCACACTGGGGTTAAGAGCTGAGTGTGTGGGCTCCTCTGAGCCTTTCTGTTACATGGGGATTCAGTTGTCTGAAAAAACGCGTTTATTTCGGGCTGAAAAACACGTTTTGAAAAGTGTTCTGTTACTGCCCCATAACTTACATGGGGTTGACCAAACTTGCAGAAAAATGTTTATTTCTGCTGAAAAACACGTTTTGACCCTTTCTGCACACTGGGGTTAAGAGCTGAGTGTGTGGGCTCCTCTGAGCCTTGCTGTTACATGGGGATTCAGATGTCTGAAAAAACGCGTTTATTTCGGGCTGAAAAACACGTTTTGAAAAGTGTGCTGTTACTGCCCCATAACTTACATGGGGTTGACCAATCTTGCAGAAACATGTTTATTTCTGCTGAAAAACATGTTTTGACTCTTTCTGCACACTGGGGTTAAGAGCTGAGTGTGTGGGCTCCTCTGAGCCTTGCTGCTGCATGGGGATTCAGTTGTCTGAAAAAACGCGTTTATTTCGGGCTGAAAAACACGTTTTGAAAAGTGTTCTGTTACTGCCCCATAACTTACATGGGGTTGACCAAACTTGCAGAAACATGTTTATTTCTGCTGAAAAACACGTTTTGACCCTTTCTGCACACTGGGGTTAAGAGCTGAGTGTGTGGGCTCCTCTGAGCCTTGCTGTTACATGGGGATTCAGTTGTCTGAAAAAACGCGTTTATTTCGGGCTGAAAAACACGTTTTGAAAAGTGTTCTGTTACTGCCCCATAACTTACATGGGGTTGACCAAACTTGCAGAAACATGTTTATTTCTGCTGAAAAACACGTTTTGACCCTTTCTGCACACTGGGGTTAAGATCTGAGTGTGTGGGCTCCTCTGAGCCTTGCTGTTACATGGGGATTCAGTTGTCTGAAAAAACGCGTTTATTTCGGGCTGAAAAACACGTTTTGAAAAGTGTTCTGTTACTGTCCCATAACTTACATGGGGTTGACCAAACTTGCAGAAACATGTTTATTTCTGCTGAAAAACACGTTTTGACCCTTTCTGCACACTGGGGTTAAGATCTGAGTGTGTGGGCTCCTCTGAGCCTTGCTGTTACATGGGGATTCAGTTGTCTGAAAAAACGCGTTTATTTCGGGCTGAAAAACACGTTTTGAAAAGTGTTCTGTTACTGCCCCATAACTTACATGGTGTTGACCAAACTTGCAGAAAAATGTTTATTTCTGCTGAAAAACACGTTTTGACCCTTTCTGCACACTGGGGTTAAGAGCTGAGTGTGTGGGCTCCTCTGAGCCTTGCTGTTACATGGGGATTCAGTTGTCTGAAAAAACGCGTTTATTTCGGGCTGAAAAACACGTTTTGAAAAGTGTTCTGTTACTGTCCCATAACTTACATGGGGTTGACCAAACTTGCAGAAACATGTTTATTTCTGCTGAAAAACACGTTTTGACCCTTTCTGCACACTGGGGTTAAGAGCTGAGTGTGTGGGCTCCTCTGAGCCTTTCTGTTACATGGGGATTCAGTTGTCTGAAAAAACGCGTTTATTTCGGGCTGAAAAACACGTTTTGAAAAGTGTTCTGTTACTGCCCCATAACTTACATGGGGTTGACCAAACTTGCAGAAAAATGTTTATTTCTGCTGAAAAACACGTTTTGACCCTTTCTGCACACTGGGGTTAAGAGCTGAGTGTGTGGGCTCCTCTGAGCCTTGCTGTTACATGGGGATTCAGATGTCTGAAAAAACGCGTTTATTTCGGGCTGAAAAACACGTTTTGAAAAGTGTGCTGTTACTGCCCCATAACTTACATGGGGTTGACCAAACTTGCAGAAACATGTTTGTTTCTGCTGAAAAACACGTTTTGACTCTTTCTGCACACTGGGGTTAAGAGCTGAGTGTGTGGGCTCCTCTGAGCCTTGCTGCTGCATGGGGATTCAGTTGTCTGAAAAAACGCGTTTATTTCGGGCTGAAAAACACGTTTTGAAAAGTGTTCTGTTACTGCCCCATAACTTACATGGGGTTGACCAAACTTGCAGAAACATGTTTATTTCTGCTGAAAAACACGTTTTGACCCTTTCTGCACACTGGGGTTAAGAGCTGAGTGTGTGGGCTCCTCTGAGCCTTGCTGTTACATGGGGATTCAGTTGTCTGAAAAAACGCGTTTATTTCGGGCTGAAAAACACGTTTTGAAAAGTGTTCTGTTACTGCCCTATAATTTACATGGGGTTGACCAAACTTGCAGAAACATGTTTATTTCTGCTGAAAAACACGTTTTGACCCTTTCTGCACACTGGGGTTAAGATCTGAGTGTGTGGGCTCCTCTGAGCCTTGCTGTTACATGGGGATTCAGTTGTCTGAAAAAACGCGTTTATTTCGGGCTGAAAAACACGTTTTGAAAAGTGTTCTGTTACTGCCCCATAACTTACATGGGGTTGACCAAACTTGCAGAAACATGTTTATTTCTGCTGAAAAACACGTTTTGACCCTTTCTGCACACTGGGGTTAAGAGCTGAGTGTGTGGGCTCCTCTGAGCCTTGCTGTTACATGGGGATTCAGTTGTCTGAAAAAACGCGTTTATTTCGGGCTGAAAAACACGTTTTGAAAAGTGTTCTGTTACTGTCCCATAACTTACATGGGGTTGACCAAACTTGCAGAAACATGTTTATTTCTGCTGAAAAACACGTTGTGACCCTTTCTGCACACTGGGGTTAAGAGCTGAGTGTGTGGGCTCCTCTGAGCCTTGCTGTTACATGGGGATTCAGTTGTCTGAAAAAACGCGTTTATTTCGGGCTGAAAAACACGTTTTGAAAAGTGTTCTGTTACTGCCCCATAACTTACATGGGGTTGACCAAACTTGCAGAAACATGTTTATTTCTGCTGAAAAACACGTTTTGACCCTTTCTGCACACTGGGGTTAAGAGCTGAGTGTGTGGGCTCCTCTGAGCCTTGCTGTTACATGGGGATTCAGTTGTCTGAAAAAACGCGTTTATTTCGGGCTGAAAAACACGTTTTGAAAAGTGTTCTGTTACTGTCCCATAATTTACATGGGGTTGACCAAACTTGCAGAAACATGTTTATTTCTGCTGAAAAACACGTTGTGACCCTTTCTGCACACTGGGGTTAAGAGCTGAGTGTGTGGGCTCCTCTGAGCCTTGCTGTTACATGGGGATTCAGTTGTCTGAAAAAACGCGTTTATTTCGGGCTGAAAAACACGTTTTGAAAAGTGTTCTGTTACTGCCCCATAACTTACATGGGGTTGACCAAACTTGCAGAAACATGTTTATTTCTGCTGAAAAACACGTTTTGACCCTTTCTGCACACTGGGGTTAAGAGCTGAGTGTGTGGGCTCCTCTGAGCCTTGCTGTTACATGGGGATTCAGTTGTCTGAAAAAACGCGTTTATTTCGGGCTGAAAAACACGTTTTGAAAAGTGTTCTGTTACTGTCCCATAACTTACATGGGGTTGACCAAACTTGCAGAAACATGTTTATTTCTGCTGAAAAACACGTTTTGACCCTTTCTGCACACTGGGGTTAAGAGCTGAGTGTGTGGGCTCCTCTGAGCATTTCTGTTACATGGGGATTCAGTTGTCTGAAAAAACGCGTTTATTTCGGGCTGAAAAACACGTTTTGAAAAGTGTGCTGTTACTGCCCCATAACTTACATGGGGTTGACCAAACTTGCAGAAACATGTTTATTTCTGCTGAAAAACACGTTTTGACTCTTTCTGCACACTGGGGTTAAGAGCTGAGTGTGTGGGCTCCTCTGAGCCTTGCTGCTGCATGGGGATTCAGATGTCTGAAAAAACGCGTTTATTTCGGGCTGAAAAACACGTTTTGAAAAGTGTTCTGTTACTGCCCCATAACTTACATGGGGTTGACCAAACTTGCAGAAACATGTTTATTTCTGCTGAAAAACACGTTTTGACCCTTTCTGCACACTGGGGTTAAGAGCTGAGTGTGTGGGCTCCTCTGAGCCTTGCTGTTACATGGGGATTCAGATGTCTGAAAAAACGCGTTTATTTCGGGCTGAAAAACACGTTTTAAGAAGTGTGCTGTTACTGCCCCATAACTTACATGGGGTTGACCAAACTTGCAGAAACATGTTTATTTCTGCTGAAAAACACGTTTTGACTCTCTCTGCACACTGGGGTTAAGAGCTGAGTGTGTGGGCTCCTCTGAGCCTTGCTGTTACATGGGGATTCAGTTGTCTGAAAAAACGCGTTTATTTCGGGCTGAAAAACACGTTTTGAAAAGTGTTCTGTTACTGTCCCATAACTTACATGGGGTTGACCAAACTTGCAGAAACATGTTTATTTCTGCTGAAAAACACGTTTTGACCCTTTCTGCACACTGGGGTTAAGATCTGAGTGTGTGGGCTCCTCTGAGCCTTGCTGTTACATGGGGATTCAGTTGTCTGAAAAAACGCGTTTATTTCGGGCTGAAAAACACGTTCTGAAAAGTGTTCTGTTACTGCCCCATAACTTACATGGTGTTGACCAAACTTGCAGAAAAATGTTTATTTCTGCTGAAAAACACGTTTTGACCCTTTCTGCACACTGGGGTTAAGAGCTGAGTGTGTGGGCTCCTCTGAGCCTTGCTGTTACATGGGGATTCAGTTGTCTGAAAAAACGCGTTTATTTCGGGCTGAAAAACACGTTTTGAAAAGTGTTCTGTTACTGCCCCATAACTTACATGGGGTTGACCAAACTTGCAGAAACATGTTTATTTCTGCTGAAAAACACGTTTTGACCCTTTCTGCACACTGGGGTTAAGAGCTGAGTGTGTGGGCTCCTCTGAGCCTTGCTGTTACATGGGGATTCAGTTGTCTGAAAAAACGCGTTTATTTCGGGCTGAAAAACACGTTTTGAAAAGTGTTCTGTTACTGCCCCATAACTTACATGGGGTTGACCAAACTTGCAGAAACATGTTTATTTCTGCTGAAAAACACGTTTTGACCCTTTCTGCACACTGGGGTTAAGAGCTGAGTGTGTGGGCTCCTCTGAGCCTTGCTGTTACATGGGGATTCAGTTGTCTGAAAAAACGCGTTTATTTCGGGCTGAAAAACACGTTTTGAAAAGTGTTCTGTTACTGTCCCATAACTTACATGGGGTTGACCAAACTTGCAGAAACATGTTTATTTCTGCTGAAAAACACGTTTTGACCCTTTCTGCACACTGGGGTTAAGAGCTGAGTGTGTGGGCTCCTCTGAGCATTTCTGTTACATGGGGATTCAGTTGTCTGAAAAAACGCGTTTATTTCGGGCTGAAAAACACGTTTTGAAAAGTGTGCTGTTACTGCCCCATAACTTACATGGGGTTGACCAAACTTGCAGAAACATGTTTATTTCTGCTGAAAAACACGTTTTGACTCTTTCTGCACACTGGGGTTAAGAGCTGAGTGTGTGGGCTCCTCTGAGCCTTGCTGCTGCATGGGGATTCAGATGTCTGAAAAAACGCGTTTATTTCGGGCTGAAAAACACGTTTTGAAAAGTGTTCTGTTACTGCCCCATAACTTACATGGGGTTGACCAAACTTGCAGAAACATGTTTATTTCTGCTGAAAAACACGTTTTGACCCTTTCTGCACACTGGGGTTAAGAGCTGAGTGTGTGGGCTCCTCTGAGCCTTGCTGTTACATGGGGATTCAGATGTCTGAAAAAACGCGTTTATTTCGGGCTGAAAAACACGTTTTAAGAAGTGTGCTGTTACTGCCCCATAACTTACATGGGGTTGACCAAACTTGCAGAAACATGTTTATTTCTGCTGAAAAACACGTTTTGACTCTCTCTGCACACTGGGGTTAAGAGCTGAGTGTGTGGGCTCCTCTGAGCCTTGCTGTTACATGGGGATTCAGTTGTCTGAAAAAACGCGTTTATTTCGGGCTGAAAAACACGTTTTGAAAAGTGTTCTGTTACTGTCCCATAACTTACATGGGGTTGACCAAACTTGCAGAAACATGTTTATTTCTGCTGAAAAACACGTTTTGACCCTTTCTGCACACTGGGGTTAAGATCTGAGTGTGTGGGCTCCTCTGAGCCTTGCTGTTACATGGGGATTCAGTTGTCTGAAAAAACGCGTTTATTTCGGGCTGAAAAACACGTTTTGAAAAGTGTTCTGTTACTGCCCCATAACTTACATGGTGTTGACCAAACTTGCAGAAAAATGTTTATTTCTGCTGAAAAACACGTTTTGACCCTTTCTGCACACTGGGGTTAAGAGCTGAGTGTGTGGGCTCCTCTGAGCCTTGCTGTTACATGGGGATTCAGTTGTCTGAAAAAACGCGTTTATTTCGGGCTGAAAAACACGTTTTGAAAAGTGTTCTGTTACTGCCCCATAACTTACATGGGGTTGACCAAACTTGCAGAAACATGTTTATTTCTGCTGAAAAACACGTTTTGACCCTTTCTGCACACTGGGGTTAAGAGCTGAGTGTGTGGGCTCCTCTGAGCCTTGCTGTTACATGGGGATTCAGTTGTCTGAAAAAACGCGTTTATTTCGGGCTGAAAAACACGTTTTGAAAAGTGTTCTGTTACTGTCCCATAACTTACATGGGGTTGACCAAACTTGCAGAAACATGTTTATTTCTGCTGAAAAACACGTTGTGACCCTTTCTGCACACTGGGGTTAAGAGCTGAGTGTGTGGGCTCCTCTGAGCCTTGCTGTTACATGGGGATTCAGTTGTCTGAAAAAACGCGTTTATTTCGGGCTGAAAAACACGTTTTGAAAAGTGTTCTGTTACTGCCCCATAACTTACATGGGGTTGACCAAACTTGCAGAAACATGTTTATTTCTGCTGAAAAACACGTTTTGACCCTTTCTGCACACTGGGGTTAAGAGCTGAGTGTGTGGGCTCCTCTGAGCCTTGCTGTTACATGGGGATTCAGTTGTCTGAAAAAACGCGTTTATTTCGGGCTGAAAAACACGTTTTGAAAAGTGTTCTGTTACTGTCCCATAACTTACATGGGGTTGACCAAACTTGCAGAAACATGTTTATTTCTGCTGAAAAACACGTTGTGACCCTTTCTGCACACTGGGGTTAAGAGCTGAGTGTGTGGGCTCCTCTGAGCCTTGCTGTTACATGGGGATTCAGTTGTCTGAAAAAACGCGTTTATTTCGGGCTGAAAAACACGTTTTGAAAAGTGTTCTGTTACTGCCCCATAACTTACATGGGGTTGACCAAACTTGCAGAAACATGTTTATTTCTGCTGAAAAACACGTTTTGACCCTTTCTGCACACTGGGGTTAAGAGCTGAGTGTGTGGGCTCCTCTGAGCCTTGCTGTTACATGGGGATTCAGTTGTCTGAAAAAACGCGTTTATTTCGGGCTGAAAAACACGTTTTGAAAAGTGTTCTGTTACTGTCCCATAACTTACATGGGGTTGACCAAACTTGCAGAAACATGTTTATTTCTGCTGAAAAACACGTTTTGACCCTTTCTGCACACTGGGGTTAAGAGCTGAGTGTGTGGGCTCCTCTGAGCATTTCTGTTACATGGGGATTCAGTTGTCTGAAAAAACGCGTTTATTTCGGGCTGAAAAACACGTTTTGAAAAGTGTGCTGTTACTGCCCCATAACTTACATGGGGTTGACCAAACTTGCAGAAACATGTTTATTTCTGCTGAAAAACACGTTTTGACTCTTTCTGCACACTGGGGTTAAGAGCTGAGTGTGTGGGCTCCTCTGAGCCTTGCTGCTGCATGGGGATTCAGATGTCTGAAAAAACGCGTTTATTTCGGGCTGAAAAACACGTTTTGAAAAGTGTTCTGTTACTGCCCCATAACTTACATGGGGTTGACCAAACTTGCAGAAACATGTTTATTTCTGCTGAAAAACACGTTTTGACCCTTTCTGCACACTGGGGTTAAGAGCTGAGTGTGTGGGCTCCTCTGAGCCTTGCTGTTACATGGGGATTCAGATGTCTGAAAAAACGCGTTTATTTCGGGCTGAAAAACACGTTTTAAGAAGTGTGCTGTTACTGCCCCATAACTTACATGGGGTTGACCAAACTTGCAGAAACATGTTTATTTCTGCTGAAAAACACGTTTTGACTCTCTCTGCACACTGGGGTTAAGAGCTGAGTGTGTGGGCTCCTCTGAGCCTTGCTGTTACATGGGGATTCAGTTGTCTGAAAAAACGCGTTTATTTCGGGCTGAAAAACACGTTTTGAAAAGTGTTCTGTTACTGTCCCATAACTTACATGGGGTTGACCAAACTTGCAGAAACATGTTTATTTCTGCTGAAAAACACGTTTTGACCCTTTCTGCACACTGGGGTTAAGATCTGAGTGTGTGGGCTCCTCTGAGCCTTGCTGTTACATGGGGATTCAGTTGTCTGAAAAAACGCGTTTATTTCGGGCTGAAAAACACGTTCTGAAAAGTGTTCTGTTACTGCCCCATAACTTACATGGTGTTGACCAAACTTGCAGAAAAATGTTTATTTCTGCTGAAAAACACGTTTTGACCCTTTCTGCACACTGGGGTTAAGAGCTGAGTGTGTGGGCTCCTCTGAGCCTTGCTGTTACATGGGGATTCAGTTGTCTGAAAAAACGCGTTTATTTCGGGCTGAAAAACACGTTTTGAAAAGTGTTCTGTTACTGCCCCATAACTTACATGGGGTTGACCAAACTTGCAGAAACATGTTTATTTCTGCTGAAAAACACGTTTTGACCCTTTCTGCACACTGGGGTTAAGAGCTGAGTGTGTGGGCTCCTCTGAGCCTTGCTGTTACATGGGGATTCAGTTGTCTGAAAAAACGCGTTTATTTCGGGCTGAAAAACACGTTTTGAAAAGTGTTCTGTTACTGCCCCATAACTTACATGGGGTTGACCAAACTTGCAGAAACATGTTTATTTCTGCTGAAAAACACGTTTTGACCCTTTCTGCACACTGGGGTTAAGAGCTGAGTGTGTGGGCTCCTCTGAGCCTTGCTGTTACATGGGGATTCAGTTGTCTGAAAAAACGCGTTTATTTCGGGCTGAAAAACACGTTTTGAAAAGTGTTCTGTTACTGTCCCATAACTTACATGGGGTTGACCAAACTTGCAGAAACATGTTTATTTCTGCTGAAAAACACGTTTTGACCCTTTCTGCACACTGGGGTTAAGAGCTGAGTGTGTGGGCTCCTCTGAGCATTTCTGTTACATGGGGATTCAGTTGTCTGAAAAAACGCGTTTATTTCGGGCTGAAAAACACGTTTTGAAAAGTGTGCTGTTACTGCCCCATAACTTACATGGGGTTGACCAAACTTGCAGAAACATGTTTATTTCTGCTGAAAAACACGTTTTGACTCTTTCTGCACACTGGGGTTAAGAGCTGAGTGTGTGGGCTCCTCTGAGCCTTGCTGCTGCATGGGGATTCAGATGTCTGAAAAAACGCGTTTATTTCGGGCTGAAAAACACGTTTTGAAAAGTGTTCTGTTACTGCCCCATAACTTACATGGGGTTGACCAAACTTGCAGAAACATGTTTATTTCTGCTGAAAAACACGTTTTGACCCTTTCTGCACACTGGGGTTAAGAGCTGAGTGTGTGGGCTCCTCTGAGCCTTGCTGTTACATGGGGATTCAGATGTCTGAAAAAACGCGTTTATTTCGGGCTGAAAAACACGTTTTAAGAAGTGTGCTGTTACTGCCCCATAACTTACATGGGGTTGACCAAACTTGCAGAAACATGTTTATTTCTGCTGAAAAACACGTTTTGACTCTCTCTGCACACTGGGGTTAAGAGCTGAGTGTGTGGGCTCCTCTGAGCCTTGCTGTTACATGGGGATTCAGTTGTCTGAAAAAACGCGTTTATTTCGGGCTGAAAAACACGTTTTGAAAAGTGTTCTGTTACTGTCCCATAACTTACATGGGGTTGACCAAACTTGCAGAAACATGTTTATTTCTGCTGAAAAACACGTTTTGACCCTTTCTGCACACTGGGGTTAAGATCTGAGTGTGTGGGCTCCTCTGAGCCTTGCTGTTACATGGGGATTCAGTTGTCTGAAAAAACGCGTTTATTTCGGGCTGAAAAACACGTTTTGAAAAGTGTTCTGTTACTGCCCCATAACTTACATGGTGTTGACCAAACTTGCAGAAAAATGTTTATTTCTGCTGAAAAACACGTTTTGACCCTTTCTGCACACTGGGGTTAAGAGCTGAGTGTGTGGGCTCCTCTGAGCCTTGCTGTTACATGGGGATTCAGTTGTCTGAAAAAACGCGTTTATTTCGGGCTGAAAAACACGTTTTGAAAAGTGTTCTGTTACTGCCCCATAACTTACATGGGGTTGACCAAACTTGCAGAAACATGTTTATTTCTGCTGAAAAACACGTTTTGACCCTTTCTGCACACTGGGGTTAAGAGCTGAGTGTGTGGGCTCCTCTGAGCCTTGCTGTTACATGGGGATTCAGTTGTCTGAAAAAACGCGTTTATTTCGGGCTGAAAAACACGTTTTGAAAAGTGTTCTGTTACTGTCCCATAACTTACATGGGGTTGACCAAACTTGCAGAAACATGTTTATTTCTGCTGAAAAACACGTTGTGACCCTTTCTGCACACTGGGGTTAAGAGCTGAGTGTGTGGGCTCCTCTGAGCCTTGCTGTTACATGGGGATTCAGTTGTCTGAAAAAACGCGTTTATTTCGGGCTGAAAAACACGTTTTGAAAAGTGTTCTGTTACTGCCCCATAACTTACATGGGGTTGACCAAACTTGCAGAAACATGTTTATTTCTGCTGAAAAACACGTTTTGACCCTTTCTGCACACTGGGGTTAAGAGCTGAGTGTGTGGGCTCCTCTGAGCCTTGCTGTTACATGGGGATTCAGTTGTCTGAAAAAACGCGTTTATTTCGGGCTGAAAAACACGTTTTGAAAAGTGTTCTGTTACTGTCCCATAACTTACATGGGGTTGACCAAACTTGCAGAAACATGTTTATTTCTGCTGAAAAACACGTTGTGACCCTTTCTGCACACTGGGGTTAAGAGCTGAGTGTGTGGGCTCCTCTGAGCCTTGCTGTTACATGGGGATTCAGTTGTCTGAAAAAACGCGTTTATTTCGGGCTGAAAAACACGTTTTGAAAAGTGTTCTGTTACTGCCCCATAACTTACATGGGGTTGACCAAACTTGCAGAAACATGTTTATTTCTTTTGAAAAACACGTTTTGACCCTTTCTGCACACTGGGGTTAAGAGCTGAGTGTGTGGGCTCCTCTGAGCCTTGCTGTTACATGGGGATTCAGTTGTCTGAAAAAACGCGTTTATTTCGGGCTGAAAAACACGTTTTGAAAAGTGTTCTGTTACTGTCCCATAATTTACATGGGGTTGACCAAACTTGCAGAAACATGTTTATTTCTGCTGAAAAACACGTTGTGACCCTTTCTGCACACTGGGGTTAAGAGCTGAGTGTGTGGGCTCCTCTGAGCCTTGCTGTTACATGGGGATTCAGTTGTCTGAAAAAACGCGTTTATTTCGGGCTGAAAAACACGTTTTGAAAAGTGTTCTGTTACTGCCCCATAACTTACATGGGGTTGACCAAACTTGCAGAAACATGTTTATTTCTGCTGAAAAACACGTTTTGACCCTTTCTGCACACTGGGGTTAAGAGCTGAGTGTGTGGGCTCCTCTGAGCCTTGCTGTTACATGGGGATTCAGTTGTCTGAAAAAACGCGTTTATTTCGGGCTGAAAAACACGTTTTGAAAAGTGTTCTGTTACTGTCCCATAACTTACATGGGGTTGACCAAACTTGCAGAAACATGTTTATTTCTGCTGAAAAACACGTTTTGACCCTTTCTGCACACTGGGGTTAAGAGCTGAGTGTGTGGGCTCCTCTGAGCATTTCTGTTACATGGGGATTCAGTTGTCTGAAAAAACGCGTTTATTTCGGGCTGAAAAACACGTTTTGAAAAGTGTGCTGTTACTGCCCCATAACTTACATGGGGTTGACCAAACTTGCAGAAACATGTTTATTTCTGCTGAAAAACACGTTTTGACTCTTTCTGCACACTGGGGTTAAGAGCTGAGTGTGTGGGCTCCTCTGAGCCTTGCTGCTGCATGGGGATTCAGATGTCTGAAAAAACGCGTTTATTTCGGGCTGAAAAACACGTTTTGAAAAGTGTTCTGTTACTGCCCCATAACTTACATGGGGTTGACCAAACTTGCAGAAACATGTTTATTTCTGCTGAAAAACACGTTTTGACCCTTTCTGCACACTGGGGTTAAGAGCTGAGTGTGTGGGCTCCTCTGAGCCTTGCTGTTACATGGGGATTCAGATGTCTGAAAAAACGCGTTTATTTCGGGCTGAAAAACACGTTTTAAGAAGTGTGCTGTTACTGCCCCATAACTTACATGGGGTTGACCAAACTTGCAGAAACATGTTTATTTCTGCTGAAAAACACGTTTTGACTCTCTCTGCACACTGGGGTTAAGAGCTGAGTGTGTGGGCTCCTCTGAGCCTTGCTGTTACATGGGGATTCAGTTGTCTGAAAAAACGCGTTTATTTCGGGCTGAAAAACACGTTTTGAAAAGTGTTCTGTTACTGCCCCATAACTTACATGGGGTTGACCAAACTTGCAGAAACATGTTTATTTCTGCTGAAAAACACGTTTTGACCCTTTCTGCACACTGGGGTTAAGATCTGAGTGTGTGGGCTCCTCTGAGCCTTGCTGTTACATGGGGATTCAGTTGTCTGAAAAAACGCGTTTATTTCGGGCTGAAAAACACGTTTTGAAAAGTGTTCTGTTACTGTCCCATAACTTACATGGGGTTGACCAAACTTGCAGAAACATGTTTATTTCTGCTGAAAAACACGTTTTGACCCTTTCTGCACACTGGGGTTAAGATCTGAGTGTGTGGGCTCCTCTGAGCCTTGCTGTTACATGGGGATTCAGTTGTCTGAAAAAACGCGTTTATTTCGGGCTGAAAAACACGTTTTGAAAAGTGTTCTGTTACTGCCCCATAACTTACATGGGGTTGACCAAACTTGCAGAAACATGTTTATTTCTGCTGAAAAACACGTTTTGACCCTTTCTGCACACTGGGGTTAAGAGCTGAGTGTGTGGGCTCCTCTGAGCCTTGCTGTTACATGGGGATTCAGTTGTCTGAAAAAACGCGTTTATTTCGGGCTGAAAAACACGTTTTGAAAAGTGTTCTGTTACTGTCCCATAATTTACATGGGGTTGACCAAACTTGCAGAAACATGTTTATTTCTGCTGAAAAACACGTTGTGACCCTTTCTGCACACTGGGGTTAAGAGCTGAGTGTGTGGGCTCCTCTGAGCCTTGCTGTTACATGGGGATTCAGTTGTCTGAAAAAACGCGTTTATTTCGGGCTGAAAAACACGTTTTGAAAAGTGTTCTGTTACTGCCCCATAACTTACATGGGGTTGACCAAACTTGCAGAAACATGTTTATTTCTGCTGAAAAACACGTTTTGACCCTTTCTGCACACTGGGGTTAAGAGCTGAGTGTGTGGGCTCCTCTGAGCCTTGCTGTTACATGGGGATTCAGTTGTCTGAAAAAACGCGTTTATTTCGGGCTGAAAAACACGTTTTGAAAAGTGTTCTGTTACTGTCCCATAACTTACATGGGGTTGACCAAACTTGCAGAAACATGTTTATTTCTGCTGAAAAACACGTTGTGACCCTTTCTGCACACTGGGGTTAAGAGCTGAGTGTGTGGGCTCCTCTGAGCCTTGCTGTTACATGGGGATTCAGTTGTCTGAAAAAACGCGTTTATTTCGGGCTGAAAAACACGTTTTGAAAAGTGTTCTGTTACTGCCCCATAACTTACATGGGGTTGACCAAACTTGCAGAAACATGTTTATTTCTGCTGAAAAACACGTTTTGACTCTTTCTGCACACTGGGGTTAAGAGCTGAGTGTGTGGGCTCCTCTGAGCCTTGCTGTTACATGGGGATTCAGTTGTCTGAAAAAACGCGTTTATTTCGGGCTGAAAAACACGTTTTGAAAAGTGTTCTGTTACTGTCCCATAACTTACATGGGGTTGACCAAACTTGCAGAAACATGTTTATTTCTGCTGAAAAACACTTTTTGACCCTTTCTGCACACTGGGGTTAAGAGCTGAGTGTGTGGGCTCCTCTGAGCCTTGCTGCTGCATGGGGATTCAGTTGTCTGAAAAAACGCGTTTATTTCGGGCTGAAAAACACGTTTTGAAAAGTGTTCTGTTACTGCCCCATAACTTACATGGGGTTGACCAAACTTGCAGAAACATGTTTATTTCTGCTGAAAAACACGTTTTGACTCTTTCTGCACACTGGGGTTAAGAGCTGAGTGTGTGGGCTCCTCTGAGCCTTGCTGCTGCATGGGGATTCAGTTGTCTGAAAAAACGCGTTTATTTCGGGCTGAAAAACACGTTTTGAAAAGTGTTCTGTTACTGCCCCATAACTTACATGGGGTTGACCAAACTTGCAGAAACATGTTTATTTCTGCTGAAAAACACGTTTTGACCCTTTCTGCACACTGGGGTTAAGAGCTGAGTGTGTGGGCTCCTCTGAGCCTTGCTGTTACATGGGGATTCAGTTGTCTGAAAAAACGCGTTTATTTCGGGCTGAAAAACACGTTTTGAAAAGTGTTCTGTTACTGCCCCATAACTTACATGGGGTTGACCAAACTTGCAGAAACATGTTTATTTCTGCTGAAAAACACGTTTTGACCCTTTCTGCACACTGGGGTTAAGATCTGAGTGTGTGGGCTCCTCTGAGCCTTGCTGTTACATGGGGATTCAGTTGTCTGAAAAAACGCGTTTATTTCGGGCTGAAAAACACGTTTTGAAAAGTGTTCTGTTACTGCCCCATAACTTACATGGGGTTGACCAAACTTGCAGAAACATGTTTATTTCTGCTGAAAAACACGTTTTGACCCTTTCTGCACTCTGGGGTTAAGAGCTGAGTGTGTGGGCTCCTCTGAGCCTTGCTGTTACATGGGGATTCAGTTGTCTGAAAAAACGCGTTTATTTCGGGCTGAAAAACACGTTTTGAAAAGTGTTCTGTTACTGTCCCATAACTTACATGGGGTTGACCAAACTTGCAGAAACATGTTTATTTCTGCTGAAAAACACGTTGTGACCCTTTCTGCACACTGGGGTTAAGAGCTGAGTGTGTGGGCTCCTCTGAGCCTTGCTGTTACATGGGGATTCAGTTGTCTGAAAAAACGCGTTTATTTCGGGCTGAAAAACACGTTTTGAAAAGTGTTCTGTTACTGCCCCATAACTTACATGGGGTTGACCAAACTTGCAGAAACATGTTTATTTCTGCTGAAAAACACGTTTTGACCCTTTCTGCACACTGGGGTTAAGAGCTGAGTGTGTGGGCTCCTCTGAGCCTTGCTGTTACATGGGGATTCAGTTGTCTGAAAAAACGCGTTTATTTCGGGCAGAAAAACACGTTTTGAAAAGTGTTCTGTTACTGTCCCATAACTTACATGGGGTTGACCAAACTTGCAGAAACATGTTTATTTCTGCTGAAAAACACGTTGTGACCCTTTCTGCACACTGGGGTTAAGAGCTGAGTGTGTGGGCTCCTCTGAGCCTTGCTGTTACATGGGGATTCAGTTGTCTGAAAAAACGCGTTTATTTCGGGCTGAAAAACACGTTTTGAAAAGTGTTCTGTTACTGCCCCATAACTTACATGGGGTTGACCAAACTTGCAGAAACATGTTTATTTCTGCTGAAAAACACGTTTTGACCCTTTCTGCACACTGGGGTTAAGAGCTGAGTGTGTGGGCTCCTCTGAGCCTTGCTGTTACATGGGGATTCAGTTGTCTGAAAAAACGCGTTTATTTCGGGCTGAAAAACACGTTTTGAAAAATGTTCTGTTACTGTCCCATAACTTACATGGGGTTGACCAAACTTGCAGAAACATGTTTATTTCTGCTGAAAAACACGTTTTGACCCTTTCTGCACACTGGGGTTAAGAGCTGAGTGTGTGGGCTCCTCTGAGCCTTTCTGTTACATGGGGATTCAGTTGTCTGAAAAAACGCGTTTATTTCGGGCTGAAAAACACGTTTTGAAAAGTGTTCTGTTACTGCCCCATAACTTACATGGGGTTGACCAAACTTGCAGAAAAATGTTTATTTCTGCTGAAAAACACGTTTTGACCCTTTCTGCACACTGGGGTTAAGAGCTGAGTGTGTGGGCTCCTCTGAGCCTTGCTGTTACATGGGGATTCAGATGTCTGAAAAAACGCGTTTATTTCGGGCTGAAAAACACGTTTTGAAAAGTGTGCTGTTACTGCCCCATAACTTACATGGGGTTGACCAATCTTGCAGAAACATGTTTATTTCTGCTGAAAAACATGTTTTGACTCTTTCTGCACACTGGGGTTAAGAGCTGAGTGTGTGGGCTCCTCTGAGCCTTGCTGCTGCATGGGGATTCAGTTGTCTGAAAAAACGCGTTTATTTCGGGCTGAAAAACACGTTTTGAAAAGTGTTCTGTTACTGCCCCATAACTTACATGGGGTTGACCAAACTTGCAGAAACATGTTTATTTCTGCTGAAAAACACGTTTTGACCCTTTCTGCACACTGGGGTTAAGAGCTGAGTGTGTGGGCTCCTCTGAGCCTTGCTGTTACATGGGGATTCAGTTGTCTGAAAAAACGCGTTTATTTCGGGCTGAAAAACACGTTTTGAAAAGTGTTCTGTTACTGCCCCATAACTTACATGGGGTTGACCAAACTTGCAGAAACATGTTTATTTCTGCTGAAAAACACGTTTTTACCCTTTCTGCACACTGGGGTTAAGAGCTGAGTGTGTGGGCTCTTCTGAGCCTTGCTGTTACATGGGGATTCAGCTGTCTGAAAAAACGCGTTTATTTCGGGCTGAAAAACACGTTTTGAAAAGTGTGCTGTTACTGCCCCATAACTTACATGGGGTTGACCAAACTTGCAGAAACATGTCTATTTCTGCTGAAAAACACGTTTTGACTCTTTCTGCACACTGGGGTTAAGAGCTGAGTGTGGGGGCTCTTCTGAGCCTTGCTGTTGCATGGGGATTCAGTTGTCTGAAAAAACGCGTTTATTTCGGGCTGAAAAACACGTTTTGAAAAGTGTTCTGTTACTGCACCATAACTTACATGGGGTTGACCAAACTTGCAGAAACATGTTTATTTCTGCTGAAAAACACGTTTTGACTCTTTCTGCACACTGGGGTTAAGAGCTGAGTGTGTGGGCTCTTCTGAGCCTTGCTGTTGCATGGGGATTCAGTTGTCTGAAAAAACGCGTTTATTTCGGGCTGAAAAACACGTTTTGAAAAGTGTTCTGTTACTGTCCCATAACTTACATGGGGTTGACCAAACTTGCAGAAACATGTTTATTTCTGCTGAAAAACACGTTTTGACCCTTTCTGCACACTGGGGTTAAGATCTGAGTGTGTGGGCTCCTCTGAGCCTTGCTGTTACATGGGGATTCAGTTGTCTGAAAAAACGCGTTTATTTCGGGCTGAAAAACACGTTTTGAAAAGTGTTCTGTTACTGCCCCATAACTTACATGGGGTTGACCAAACTTGCAGAAAAATGTTTATTTCTGCTGAAAAACACGTTTTGACCCTTTCTGCACACTGGGGTTAAGAGCTGAGTGTGTGGGCTCCTCTGAGCCTTGCTGTTACATGGGGATTCAGATGTCTGAAAAAACGCGTTTATTTCGGGCTGAAAAACACGTTTTGAAAAGTGTGCTGTTACTGCCCCATAACTTACATGGGGTTGACCAATCTTGCAGAAACATGTTTATTTCTGCTGAAAAACATGTTTTGACTCTTTCTGCACACTGGGGTTAAGAGCTGAGTGTGTGGGCTCCTCTGAGCCTTGCTGTTACATGGGGATTCAGTTGTCTGAAAAAACGCGTTTATTTCGGGCTGAAAAACACGTTTTGAAAAGTGTTCTGTTACTGCACCATAACTTACATGGGGTTGACCAAACTTGCAGAAACATGTTTATTTCTGCTGAAAAACACGTTTTGACTCTTTCTGCACACTGGGGTTAAGAGCTGAGTGTGTGGGCTCTTCTGAGCCTTGCTGTTGCATGGGGATTCAGTTGTCTGAAAAAACGCGTTTATTTCGGGCTGAAAAACACGTTTTGAAAAGTGTTCTGTTACTGTCCCATAACTTACATGGGGTTGACCAAACTTGCAGAAACATGTTTATTTGTGCTGAAAAACACGTTTTGACTCTCTCTGCACACTGGGGTTAAGAGCTGAGTGTGTGGGCTCTTCTGAGCCTTGCTGTTGCATGGGGATTCAGTTGTCTGAAAAAACGCGTTTATTTCGGGCTTAAAAACACGTTTTGAAAAGTGTTCTGTTACTGTCCCATAACTTACATGGGGTTGACCAAACTTGCAGAAACATGTTTATTTCTGCTGAAAAACACGTTTTGACCCTTTCTGCACACTGGGGTTAAGATCTGAGTGTGTGGGCTCCTCTGAGCCTTGCTGTTACATGGGGATTCAGTTGTCTGAAAAAACGCGTTTATTTCGGGCTGAAAAACACGTTTTGAAAAGTGTTCTGTTACTGTCCCATAACTTACATGGGGTTGACCAAACTTGCAGAAACATGTTTATTTCTGCTGAAAAACACGTTTTGACCCTTTCTGCACACTGGGGTTAAGAGCTGAGTGTGTGGGCTCCTCTGAGCCTTGCTGTTACATGGGGATTCAGTTGTCTGAAAAAACGCGTTTATTTCGGGCTGAAAAACACGTTTTGAAAAGTGTTCTGTTACTGCCCCATAACTTACATGGGGTTGACCAAACTTGCAGAAAAATGTTTATTTCTGCTGAAAAACACGTTTTGACCCTTTCTGCACACTGGGGTTAAGAGCTGAGTGTGTGGGCTCCTCTGAGCCTTGCTGTTACATGGGGATTCAGATGTCTGAAAAAACGCGTTTATTTCGGGCTGAAAAACACGTTTTGAAAAGTGTGCTGTTACTGCCCCATAACTTACATGGGGTTGACCAATCTTGCAGAAACATGTTTATTTCTGCTGAAAAACATGTTTTGTCTCTTTCTGCACACTGGGGTTAAGAGCTGAGTGTGTGGGCTCCTCTGAGCCTTGCTGCTGCATGGGGATTCAGTTGTCTGAAAAAACGCGTTTATTTCGGGCTGAAAAACACGTTTTGAAAAGTGTTCTGTTACTGCCCCATAACTTACATGGGGTTGACCAAACTTGCAGAAACATGTTTATTTCTGCTGAAAAACACGTTTTGACCCTTTCTGCACACTGGGGTTAAGATCTGAGTGTGTGGGCTCCTCTGAGCCTTGCTGTTACATGGGGATTCAGTTGTCTGAAAAAACGCGTTTATTTCGGGCTGAAAAACACGTTTTGAAAAGTGTTCTGTTACTGTCCCATAACTTACATGGGGTTGACCAAACTTGCAGAAACATGTTTATTTCTGCTGAAAAACACGTTTTGACTCTCTGTGCACACTGGGGTTAAGAGCTGAGTGTGTGGGCTCCTCTGAGCCTTGCTGCTGCATGGGGATTCAGTTGTCTGAAAAAACGCGTTTATTTCGGGCTGAAAAACACGTTTTGAAAAGTGTTCTGTTACTGCCCCATAACTTACATGGGGTTGACCAAACTTGCAGAAAAATGTTTATTTCTGCTGAAAAACACGTTTTGACCCTTTCTGCACACTGGGGTTAAGAGCTGAGTGTGTGGGCTCCTCTGAGCCTTGCTGTTACATGGGGATTCAGTTGTCTGAAAAAACGCGTTTATTTCGGGCTGAAAAACACGTTTTGAAAAGTGTTCTGTTACTGCCCCATAACTTACATGGGGTTGACCAAACTTGGAGAAACATGTTTATTTCTGCTGAAAAACACGTTTTGACCCTTTCTGCACACTGGGGTTAAGAGCTGAGTGTGTGGGCTCCTCTGAGCCTTGCTGTTACATGGGGATTCAGTTGTCTGAAAAAACGCGTTTATTTCGGGCTGAAAAACACGTTTTGAAAAGTGTTCTGTTACTGTCCCATAACTTACATGGGGTTGACCAAACTTGCAGAAACATGTTTATTTCTGCTGAAAAACACGTTTTGACCCTTTCTGCACACTGGGGTTAAGAGCTGAGTGTGTGGGCTCCTCTGAGCCTTGCTGTTACATGGGGATTCAGTTGTCTGAAAAAACGCGTTTATTTCGGGCTGAAAAACACGTTTTGAAAAGTGTTCTGTTACTGCCCCATAACTTACATGGGGTTGACCAAACTTGCAGAAAAATGTTTATTTCTGCTGAAAAACACGTTTTGACCCTTTCTGCACACTGGGGTTAAGAGCTGAGTGTGTGGGCTCCTCTGAGCCTTGCTGTTACATGGGGATTCAGTTGTCTGAAAAAACGCGTTTATTTCGGGCTGAAAAACACGTTTTGAAAAGTGTTCTGTTACTGCCCCATAACTTACATGGGGTTGACCAAACTTGCAGAAACATGTTTATTTCTGCTGAAAAACACGTTTTGACCCTTTCTGCACACTGGGGTTAAGAGCTGAGTGTGTGGGCTCCTCTGAGCCTTGCTGTTACATGGGGATTCAGTTGTCTGAAAAAACGCGTTTATTTCGGGCTGAAAAACACGTTTTGAAAAGTGTTCTGTTACTGCCCCATAACTTACATGGGGTTGACCAAACTTGCAGAAACATGTTTATTTCTGCTGAAAAACACGTTTTGACCCTTTCTGCACACTGGGGTTAAGAGCTGAGTGTGTGGGCTCCTCTGAGCCTTGCTGTTACATGGGGATTCAGTTGTCTGAAAAAACGCGTTTATTTCGGGCTGAAAAACACGTTTTGAAAAGTGTTCTGTTACTGCCCCATAACTTACATGGGGTTGACCAAACTTGCAGAAACATGTCTATTTCTGCTGAAAAACACGTTTTGACTCTTTCTGCACACTGGGGTTAAGAGCTGAGTGTGGGGGCTCTTCTGAGCCTTGCTGTTGCATGGGGATTCAGTTGTCTGAAAAAACGCGTTTATTTCGGGCTGAAAAACACGTTTTGAAAAGTGTTCTGTTACTGCACCATAACTTACATGGGGTTGACCAAACTTGCAGAAACATGTTTATTTCTGCTGAAAAACACGTTTTGACTCTTTCTGCACACTGGGGTTAAGAGCTGAGTGTGTGGGCTCTTCTGAGCCTTGCTGTTGCATGGGGATTCAGTTGTCTGAAAAAACGCGTTTATTTCGGGCTGAAAAACACGTTTTGAAAAGTGTTCTGTTACTGTCCCATAACTTACATGGGGTTGACCAAACTTGCAGAAACATGTTTATTTGTGCTGAAAAACACGTTTTGACTCTCTCTGCACACTGGGGTTAAGAGCTGAGTGTGTGGGCTCTTCTGAGCCTTGCTGTTGCATGGGGATTCAGTTGTCTGAAAAAACGCGTTTATTTCGGGCTTAAAAACACGTTTTGAAAAGTGTTCTGTTACTGTCCCATAACTTACATGGGGTTGACCAAACTTGCAGAAACATGTTTATTTCTGCTGAAAAACACGTTTTGACCCTTTCTGCACACTGGGGTTAAGATCTGAGTGTGTGGGCTCCTCTGAGCCTTGCTGTTACATGGGGATTCAGTTGTCTGAAAAAACGCGTTTATTTCGGGCTGAAAAACACGTTTTGAAAAGTGTTCTGTTACTGTCCCATAACTTACATGGGGTTGACCAAACTTGCAGAAACATGTTTATTTCTGCTGAAAAACACGTTTTGACCCTTTCTGCACACTGGGGTTAAGAGCTGAGTGTGTGGGCTCCTCTGAGCCTTGCTGTTACATGGGGATTCAGTTGTCTGAAAAAACGCGTTTATTTCGGGCTGAAAAACACGTTTTGAAAAGTGTTCTGTTACTGCCCCATAACTTACATGGGGTTGACCAAACTTGCAGAAAAATGTTTATTTCTGCTGAAAAACACGTTTTGACCCTTTCTGCACACTGGGGTTAAGAGCTGAGTGTGTGGGCTCCTCTGAGCCTTGCTGTTACATGGGGATTCAGATGTCTGAAAAAACGCGTTTATTTCGGGCTGAAAAACACGTTTTGAAAAGTGTGCTGTTACTGCCCCATAACTTACATGGGGTTGACCAATCTTGCAGAAACATGTTTATTTCTGCTGAAAAACATGTTTTGTCTCTTTCTGCACACTGGGGTTAAGAGCTGAGTGTGTGGGCTCCTCTGAGCCTTGCTGCTGCATGGGGATTCAGTTGTCTGAAAAAACGCGTTTATTTCGGGCTGAAAAACACGTTTTGAAAAGTGTTCTGTTACTGCCCCATAACTTACATGGGGTTGACCAAACTTGCAGAAACATGTTTATTTCTGCTGAAAAACACGTTTTGACCCTTTCTGCACACTGGGGTTAAGATCTGAGTGTGTGGGCTCCTCTGAGCCTTGCTGTTACATGGGGATTCAGTTGTCTGAAAAAACGCGTTTATTTCGGGCTGAAAAACACGTTTTGAAAAGTGTTCTGTTACTGTCCCATAACTTACATGGGGTTGACCAAACTTGCAGAAACATGTTTATTTCTGCTGAAAAACACGTTGTGACCCTTTCTGCACACTGGGGTTAAGAGCTGAGTGTGTGGGCTCCTCTGAGCCTTGCTGTTACATGGGGATTCAGTTGTCTGAAAAAACGCGTTTATTTCGGGCTGAAAAACACGTTTTGAAAAGTGTTCTGTTACTGCCCCATAACTTACATGGGGTTGACCAAACTTGGAGAAACATGTTTATTTCTGCTGAAAAACACGTTTTGACCCTTTCTGCACACTGGGGTTAAGAGCTGAGTGTGTTTGCTCCTCTGAGCCTTGCTGTTACATGGGGATTCAGTTGTCTGAAAAAACGCGTTTATTTCGGGCTGAAAAACACGTTTTGAAAAGTGTTCTGTTACTGCCCCATAACTTACATGGGGTTGACCAAACTTGGAGAAACATGTTTATTTCTGCTGAAAAACACGTTTTGACCCTTTCTGCACACTGGGGTTAAGAGCTGAGTGTGTGGGCTCCTCTGAGCCTTGCTGTTACATGGGGATTCAGTTGTCTGAAAAAACGCGTTTATTTCGGGCTGAAAAACACGTTTTGAAAAGTGTTCTGTTACTGTCCCATAACTTACATGGGGTTGACCAAACTTGCAGAAACATGTTTATTTCTGCTGAAAAACACGTTTAGACCCTTTCTGCACACTGGGGTTAAGAGCTGAGTGTGTGGGCTCCTCTGAGCCTTGCTGTTACATGGGGATTCAGTTGTCTGAAAAAACGCGTTTATTTCGGGCTGAAAAACACGTTTTGAAAAGTGTTCTGTTACTGCCCCATAACTTACATGGGGTTGACCAAACTTGCAGAAAAATGTTTATTTCTGCTGAAAAACACGTTTTGACCCTTTCTGCACACTGGGGTTAAGAGCTGAGTGTGTGGGCTCCTCTGAGCCTTGCTGTTACATGGGGATTCAGATGTCTGAAAAAACGCGTTTATTTCGGGCTGAAAAACACGTTTTGAAAAGTGTGCTGTTACTGCCCCATAACTTACATGGGGTTGACCAATCTTGCAGAAACATGTTTATTTCTGCTGAAAAACATGTTTTGACTCTTTCTGCACACTGGGGTTAAGAGCTGAGTGTGTGGGCTCCTCTGAGCCTTGCTGCTGCATGGGGATTCAGTTGTCTGAAAAAACGCGTTTATTTCGGGCTGAAAAACACGTTTTGAAAAGTGTTCTGTTACTGCCCCATAACTTACATGGGGTTGACCAAACTTGCAGAAACATGTTTATTTCTGCTGAAAAACACGTTTTGACTCTCTCTGCACACTGGGGTTAAGAGCTGAGTGTGTGGGCTCCTCTGAGCCTTGCTGTTACATGGGGATTCAGTTGTCTGAAAAAACGCGTTTATTTCGGGCTGAAAAACACGTTTTGAAAAGTGTTCTGTTACTGCCCCATAACTTACATGGGGTTGACCAAACTTGCAGAAACATGTTTATTTCTGCTGAAAAACACGTTTTGACCCTTTCTGCACACTGGGGTTAAGATCTGAGTGTGTGGGCTCCTCTGAGCCTTGCTGTTACATGGGGATTCAGTTGTCTGAAAAAACGCGTTTATTTCGGGCTGAAAAACACGTTTTGAAAAGTGTTCTGTTACTGTCCCATAACTTACATGGGGTTGACCAAACTTGCAGAAACATGTTTATTTCTGCTGAAAAACACGTTTTGACCCTTTCTGCACACTGGGGTTAAGATCTGAGTGTGTGGGCTCCCCTGAGCCTTGCTGTTACATGGGGATTCAGTTGTCTGAAAAAACGCGTTTATTTCGGGCTGAAAAACACGTTTTGAAAAGTGTTCTGTTACTGCCCCATAACTTACATGGTGTTGACCAAACTTGCAGAAAAATGTTTATTTCTGCTGAAAAACACGTTTTGACCCTTTCTGCACACTGGGGTTAAGAGCTGAGTGTGTGGGCTCCTCTGAGCCTTGCTGTTACATGGGGATTCAGTTGTCTGAAAAAACGCGTTTATTTCGGGCTGAAAAACACGTTTTGAAAAGTGTTCTGTTACTGCCCCATAACTTACATGGGGTTGACCAACCTTGCAGAAACATGTTTATTTCTGCTGAAAAACACGTTTTGACCCTTTCTGCACACTGGGGTTAAGAGCTGAGTGTGTGGGCTCCTCTGAGCCTTGCTGTTACATGGGGATTCAGTTGTCTGAAAAAACGCGTTTATTTCGGGCTGAAAAACACGTTTTGAAAAGTGTTCTGTTACTGTCCCATAACTTACATGGGGTTGACCAAACTTGCAGAAACATGTTTATTTCTGCTGAAAAACACGTTTTGACCCTTTCTGCACACTGGGGTTAAGAGCTGAGTGTGTGGGCTCCTCTGAGCCTTGCTGTTACATGGGGATTCAGTTGTCTGAAAAAACGCGTTTATTTCGGGCTGAAAAACACGTTTTGAAAAGTGTTCTGTTACTGCCCCATAACTTACATGGGGTTGACCAAACTTGCAGAAACATGTTTATTTCTGCTGAAAAACACGTTTTGACCCTTTCTGCACACTGGGGTTAAGAGCTGAGTGTGTGGGCTCCTCTGAGCCTTGCTGTTACATGGGGATTCAGTTGTCTGAAAAAACGCGTTTATTTCGGGCTGAAAAACACGTTTTGAAAAGTGTTCTGTTACTGCCCCATAACTTACATGGGGTTGACCAAACTTGCAGAAACATGTTTATTTCTGCTGAAAAACACGTTTTGACCCTTTCTGCACACTGGGGTTAAGAGCTGAGTGTGTGGGCTCCTCTGAGCCTTGCTGTTACATGGGGATTCAGTTGTCTGAAAAAACGCGTTTATTTCGGGCTGAAAAACACGTTTTGAAAAGTGTTCTGTTACTGCCCCATAACTTACATGGGGTTGACCAAACTTGCAGAAACATGTCTATTTCTGCTGAAAAACACGTTTTGACTCTTTCTGCACACTGGGGTTAAGAGCTGAGTGTGGGGGCTCTTCTGAGCCTTGCTGTTGCATGGGGATTCAGTTGTCTGAAAAAACGCGTTTATTTCGGGCTGAAAAACACGTTTTGAAAAGTGTTCTGTTACTGCACCATAACTTACATGGGGTTGACCAAACTTGCAGAAACATGTTTATTTCTGCTGAAAAACACGTTTTGACTCTTTCTGCACACTGGGGTTAAGAGCTGAGTGTGTGGGCTCTTCTGAGCCTTGCTGTTGCATGGGGATTCAGTTGTCTGAAAAAACGCGTTTATTTCGGGCTGAAAAACACGTTTTGAAAAGTGTTCTGTTACTGTCCCATAACTTACATGGGGTTGACCAAACTTGCAGAAACATGTTTATTTCTGCTGAAAAACACGTTTTGACTCTCTCTGCACACTGGGGTTAAGAGCTGAGTGTGTGGGCTCTTCTGAGCCTTGCTGTTGCATGGGGATTCAGTTGTCTGAAAAAACGCGTTTATTTCGGGCTTAAAAACACGTTTTGAAAAGTGTTCTGTTACTGTCCCATAACTTACATGGGGTTGACCAAACTTGCAGAAACATGTTTATTTCTGCTGAAAAACACGTTTTGACCCTTTCTGCACACTGGGGTTAAGATCTGAGTGTGTGGGCTCCTCTGAGCCTTGCTGTTACATGGGGATTCAGTTGTCTGAAAAAACGCGTTTATTTCGGGCTGAAAAACACGTTTTGAAAAGTGTTCTGTTACTGCCCCATAACTTACATGGGGTTGACCAAACTTGCAGAAACATGTTTATTTCTGCTGAAAAACACGTTTTGACCCTTTCTGCACACTGGGGTTAAGAGCTGAGTGTGTGGGCTCCTCTGAGCCTTGCTGTTACATGGGGATTCAGTTGTCTGAAAAAACGCGTTTATTTCGGGCTGAAAAACACGTTTTGAAAAGTGTTCTGTTACTGTCCCATAACTTACATGGGGTTGACCAAACTTGCAGAAACATGTTTATTTCTGCTGAAAAACACGTTGTGACCCTTTCTGCACACTGGGGTTAAGAGCTGAGTGTGTGGGCTCCTCTGAGCCTTGCTGTTACATGGGGATTCAGTTGTCTGAAAAAACGCGTTTATTTCGGGCTGAAAAACACGTTTTGAAAAGTGTTCTGTTACTGCCCCATAACTTACATGGGGTTGACCAAACTTGCAGAAACATGTTTATTTCTGCTGAAAAACACGTTTTGACCCTTTCTGCACACTGGGGTTAAGAGCTGAGTGTGTGGGCTCCTCTGAGCCTTGCTGTTACATGGGGATTCAGTTGTCTGAAAAAACGCGTTTATTTCGGGCTGAAAAACACGTTTTGAAAAGTGTTCTGTTACTGTCCCATAACTTACATGGGGTTGACCAAACTTGCAGAAACATGTTTATTTCTGCTGAAAAACACGTTTTGACCCTTTCTGCACACTGGGGTTAAGAGCTGAGTGTGTGGGCTCCTCTGAGCCTTTCTGTTACATGGGGATTCAGTTGTCTGAAAAAACGCGTTTATTTCGGGCTGAAAAACACGTTTTGAAAAGTGTTTTGTTACTGCCCCATAACTTACATGGGGTTGACCAAACTTGCAGAAAAATGTTTATTTCTGCTGAAAAACACGTTTTGACCCTTTCTGCACACTGGGGTTAAGAGCTGAGTGTGTGGGCTCCTCTGAGCCTTGCTGTTACATGGGGATTCAGATGTCTGAAAAAACGCGTTTATTTCGGGCTGAAAAACACGTTTTGAAAAGTGTGCTGTTACTGCCCCATAACTTACATGGGGTTGACCAATCTTGCAGAAACATGTTTATTTCTGCTGAAAAACACGTTTTGACTCTTTCTGCACACTGGGGTTAAGAGCTGAGTGTGTGGGCTCCTCTGAGCCTTGCTGCTGCATGGGGATTCAGTTGTCTGAAAAAACGCGTTTATTTCGGGCTGAAAAACACGTTTTGAAAAGTGTTCTGTTACTGCCCCATAACTTACATGGGGTTGACCAAACTTGCAGAAACATGTTTATTTCTGCTGAAAAACACGTTTTGACCCTTTCTGCACACTGGGGTTAAGAGCTGAGTGTGTGGGCTCCTCTGAGCCTTGCTGTTACATGGGGATTCAGTTGTCTGAAAAAACGCGTTTATTTCGGGCTGAAAAACACGTTTTGAAAAGTGTTCTGTTACTGCCCCATAACTTACATGGGGTTGACCAAACTTGCAGAAACATGTTTATTTCTGCTGAAAAACACGTTTTGACCCTTTCTGCACACTGGGGTTAAGATCTGAGTGTGTGGGCTCCTCTGAGCCTTGCTGTTACATGGGGATTCAGTTTTCTGAAAAAACGCGTTTATTTCGGGCTGAAAAACACGTTTTGAAAAGTGTTCTGTTACTGTCCCATAACTTACATGGGGTTGACCAAACTTGCAGAAACATGTTTATTTCTGCTGAAAAACACGTTTTGACCCTTTCTGCACACTGGGGTTAAGATCTGAGTGTGTGGGCTCCTCTGAGCCTTGCTGTTACATGGGGATTCAGTTGTCTGAAAAAACGCGTTTATTTCGGGCTGAAAAACACGTTTTGAAAAGTGTTCTGTTACTGCCCCATAACTTACATGGTGTTGACCAAACTTGCAGAAAAATGTTTATTTCTGCTGAAAAACACGTTTTGACCCTTTCTGCACACTGGGGTTAAGAGCTGAGTGTGTGGGCTCCTCTGAGCCTTGCTGTTACATGGGGATTCAGTTGTCTGAAAAAACGCGTTTATTTCGGGCTGAAAAACACGTTTTGAAAAGTGTTCTGTTACTGTCCCATAACTTACATGGGGTTGACCAAACTTGCAGAAACATGTTTATTTCTGCTGAAAAACACGTTTTGACCCTTTCTGCACACTGGGGTTAAGAGCTGAGTGTGTGGGCTCCTCTGAGCCTTTCTGTTACATGGGGATTCAGTTGTCTGAAAAAACGCGTTTATTTCGGGCTGAAAAACACGTTTTGAAAAGTGTTCTGTTACTGCCCCATAACTTACATGGGGTTGACCAAACTTGCAGAAAAATGTTTATTTCTGCTGAAAAACACGTTTTGACCCTTTCTGCACACTGGGGTTAAGAGCTGAGTGTGTGGGCTCCTCTGAGCCTTGCTGTTACATGGGGATTCAGATGTCTGAAAAAACGCGTTTATTTCGGGCTGAAAAACACGTTTTGAAAAGTGTGCTGTTACTGCCCCATAACTTACATGGGGTTGACCAAACTTGCAGAAACATGTTTATTTCTGCTGAAAAACACGTTTTAACCCTTTCTGCACACTGGGGTTAAGAGCTGAGTGTGTGGGCTCCTCTGAGCCTTGCTGTTACATGGGGATTCAGTTGTCTGAAAAAACGCGTTTATTTCGGGCTGAAAAACACGTTTTGAAAAGTGTTCTGTTACTGTCCCATAACTTACATGGGGTTGACCAAACTTGCAGAAACATGTTTATTTCTGCTGAAAAACACGTTGTGACCCTTTCTGCACACTGGGGTTAAGAGCTGAGTGTGTGGGCTCCTCTGAGCCTTGCTGTTACATGGGGATTCAGTTGTCTGAAAAAACGCGTTTATTTCGGGCTGAAAAACACGTTTTGAAAAGTGTTCTGTTACTGCCCCATAACTTACATGGGGTTGACCAAACTTGCAGAAACATGTTTATTTCTGCTGAAAAACACGTTTTGACCCTTTCTGCACACTGGGGTTAAGAGCTGAGTGTGTGGGCTCCTCTGAGCCTTGCTGTTACATGGGGATTCAGTTGTCTGAAAAAACGCGTTTATTTCGGGCTGAAAAACACGTTTTGAAAAGTGTTCTGTTACTGTCCCATAACTTACATGGGGTTGACCAAACTTGCAGAAACATGTTTATTTCTGCTGAAAAACACGTTTTGACCCTTTCTGCACACTGGGGTTAAGAGCTGAGTGTGTGGGCTCCTCTGAGCCTTTCTGTTACATGGGGATTCAGTTGTCTGAAAAAACGCGTTTATTTCGGGCTGAAAAACACGTTTTGAAAAGTGTTCTGTTACTGCCCCATAACTTACATGGGGTTGACCAAACTTGCAGAAAAATGTTTATTTCTGCTGAAAAACACGTTTTGACCCTTTCTGCACACTGGGGTTAAGAGCTGAGTGTGTGGGCTCCTCTGAGCCTTGCTGTTACATGGGGATTCAGATGTCTGAAAAAACGCGTTTATTTCGGGCTGAAAAACACGTTTTGAAAAGTGTGCTGTTACTGCCCCATAACTTACATGGGGTTGACCAATCTTGCAGAAACATGTTTATTTCTGCTGAAAAACATGTTTTGACTCTTTCTAAACACTGGGGTTAAGAGCTGAGTGTGTGGGCTCCTCTGAGCCTTGCTGCTGCATGGGGATTCAGTTGTCTGAAAAAACGCGTTTATTTCGGGCTGAAAAACACGTTTTGAAAAGTGTTCTGTTACTGCCCCATAACTTACATGGGGTTGACCAAACTTGCAGAAACATGTTTATTTCTGCTGAAAAACACGTTTTGACCCTTTCTGCACACTGGGGTTAAGAGCTGAGTGTGTGGGCTCCTCTGAGCCTTGCTGTTACATGGGGATTCAGTTGTCTGAAAAAACGCGTTTATTTCGGGCTGAAAAACACGTTTTGAAAAGTGTTCTGTTACTGCCCCATAACTTACATGGGGTTGACCAAACTTGCAGAAACATGTTTATTTCTGCTGAAAAACACGTTTTGACCCTTTCTGCACACTGGGGTTAAGATCTGAGTGTGTGGGCTCCTCTGAGCCTTGCTGTTACATGGGGATTCAGTTGTCTGAAAAAACGCGTTTATTTCGGGCTGAAAAACACGTTTTGAAAAGTGTTCTGTTACTGTCCCATAACTTACATGGGGTTGACCAAACTTGCAGAAACATGTTTATTTCTGCTGAAAAACACGTTTTGACCCTTTCTGCACACTGGGGTTAAGATCTGAGTGTGTGGGCTCCTCTGAGCCTTGCTGTTACATGGGGATTCAGTTGTCTGAAAAAACGCGTTTATTTCGGGCTGAAAAACACGTTTTGAAAAGTGTTCTGTTACTGCCCCATAACTTACATGGTGTTGACCAAACTTGCAGAAAAATGTTTATTTCTGCTGAAAAACACGTTTTGACCCTTTCTGCACACTGGGGTTAAGAGCTGAGTGTGTGGGCTCCTCTGAGCCTTGCTGTTACATGGGGATTCAGTTGTCTGAAAAAACGCGTTTATTTCGGGCTGAAAAACACGTTTTGAAAAGTGTTCTGTTACTGTCCCATAACTTACATGGGGTTGACCAAACTTGCAGAAACATGTTTATTTCTGCTGAAAAACACGTTTTGACCCTTTCTGCACACTGGGGTTAAGAGCTGAGTGTGTGGGCTCCTCTGAGCCTTTCTGTTACATGGGGATTCAGTTGTCTGAAAAAACGCGTTTATTTCGGGCTGAAAAACACGTTTTGAAAAGTGTTCTGTTACTGCCCCATAACTTACATGGGGTTGACCAAACTTGCAGAAAAATGTTTATTTCTGCTGAAAAACACGTTTTGACCCTTTCTGCACACTGGGGTTAAGAGCTGAGTGTGTGGGCTCCTCTGAGCCTTGCTGTTACATGGGGATTCAGATGTCTGAAAAAACGCGTTTATTTCGGGCTGAAAAACACGTTTTGAAAAGTGTGCTGTTACTGCCCCATAACTTACATGGGGTTGACCAAACTTGCAGAAACATGTTTATTTCTGCTGAAAAACACGTTTTGACCCTTTCTGCACACTGGGGTTAAGATCTGAGTGTGTGGGCTCCTCTGAGCCTTGCTGTTACATGGGGATTCAGTTGTCTGAAAAAACGCGTTTATTTCGGGCTGAAAAACACGTTTTGAAAAGTGTTCTGTTACTGTCCCATAACTTACATGGGGTTGACCAAACTTGCAGAAACATGTTTATTTCTGCTGAAAAACACGTTTTGACCCTTTCTGCACACTGGGGTTAAGAGCTGAGTGTGTGGGCTCCTCTGAGCCTTGCTGTTACATGGGGATTCAGTTGTCTGAAAAAACGCGTTTATTTCGGGCTGAAAAACACGTTTTGAAAAGTGTTCTGTTACTGCCCCATAACTTACATGGGGTTGACCAAACTTGCAGAAAAATGTTTATTTCTGCTGAAAAACACGTTTTGACCCTTTCTGCACACTGGGGTTAAGAGCTGAGTGTGTGGGCTCCTCTGAGCCTTGCTGTTACATGGGGATTCAGATGTCTGAAAAAACGCGTTTATTTCGGGCTGAAAAACACGTTTTGAAAAGTGTGCTGTTACTGCCCCATAACTTACATGGGGTTGACCAATCTTGCAGAAACATGTTTATTTCTGCTGAAAAACATGTTTTGTCTCTTTCTGCACACTGGGGTTAAGAGCTGAGTGTGTGGGCTCCTCTGAGCCTTGCTGCTGCATGGGGATTCAGTTGTCTGAAAAAACGCGTTTATTTCGGGCTGAAAAACACGTTTTGAAAAGTGTTCTGTTACTGCCCCATAACTTACATGGGGTTGACCAAACTTGCAGAAACATGTTTATTTCTGCTGAAAAACACGTTTTGACCCTTTCTGCACACTGGGGTTAAGATCTGAGTGTGTGGGCTCCTCTGAGCCTTGCTGTTACATGGGGATTCAGTTGTCTGAAAAAACGCGTTTATTTCGGGCTGAAAAACACGTTTTGAAAAGTGTTCTGTTACTGTCCCATAACTTACATGGGGTTGACCAAACTTGCAGAAACATGTTTATTTCTGCTGAAAAACACGTTGTGACCCTTTCTGCACACTGGGGTTAAGAGCTGAGTGTGTGGGCTCCTCTGAGCCTTGCTGTTACATGGGGATTCAGTTGTCTGAAAAAACGCGTTTATTTCGGGCTGAAAAACACGTTTTGAAAAGTGTTCTGTTACTGCCCCATAACTTACATGGGGTTGACTAAACTTGGAGAAACATGTTTATTTCTGCTGAAAAACACGTTTTGACCCTTTCTGCACACTGGGGTTAAGAGCTGAGTGTGTGGGCTCCTCTGAGCCTTGCTGTTACATGGGGATTCAGTTGTCTGAAAAAACGCGTTTATTTCGGGCTGAAAAACACGTTTTGAAAAGTGTTCTGTTACTGCCCCATAACTTACATGGGGTTGACCAAACTTGGAGAAACATGTTTATTTCTGCTGAAAAACACGTTTTGACCCTTTCTGCACACTGGGGTTAAGAGCTGAGTGTGTGGGCTCCTCTGAGCCTTGCTGTTACATGGGGATTCAGTTGTCTGAAAAAACGCGTTTATTTCGGGCTGAAAAACACGTTTTGAAAAGTGTTCTGTTACTGTCCCATAACTTACATGGGGTTGACCAAACTTGCAGAAACATGTTTATTTCTGCTGAAAAACACGTTTTGACCCTTTCTGCACACTGGGGTTAAGAGCTGAGTGTGTGGGCTCCTCTGAGCCTTGCTGTTACATGGGGATTCAGTTGTCTGAAAAAACGCGTTTATTTCGGGCTGAAAAACACGTTTTGAAAAGTGTTCTGTTACTGCCCCATAACTTACATGGGGTTGACCAAACTTGCAGAAAAATGTTTATTTCTGCTGAAAAACACGTTTTGACCCTTTCTGCACACTGGGGTTAAGAGCTGAGTGTGTGGGCTCCTCTGAGCCTTGCTGTTACATGGGGATTCAGATGTCTGAAAAAACGCGTTTATTTCGGGCTGAAAAACACGTTTTGAAAAGTGTGCTGTTACTGCCCCATAACTTACATGGGGTTGACCAATCTTGCAGAAACATGTTTATTTCTGCTGAAAAACATGTTTTGACTCTTTCTGCACACTGGGGTTAAGAGCTGAGTGTGTGGGCTCCTCTGAGCCTTGCTGCTGCATGGGGATTCAGTTGTCTGAAAAAACGCGTTTATTTCGGGCTGAAAAACACGTTTTGAAAAGTGTTCTGTTACTGCCCCATAACTTACATGGGGTTGACCAAACTTGCAGAAACATGTTTATTTCTGCTGAAAAACACGTTTTGACTCTCTCTGCACACTGGGGTTAAGAGCTGAGTGTGTGGGCTCCTCTGAGCCTTGCTGTTACATGGGGATTCAGTTGTCTGAAAAAACGCGTTTATTTCGGGCTGAAAAACACGTTTTGAAAAGTGTTCTGTTACTGCCCCATAACTTACATGGGGTTGACCAAACTTGCAGAAACATGTTTATTTCTGCTGAAAAACACGTTTTGACCCTTTCTGCACACTGGGGTTAAGATCTGAGTGTGTGGGCTCCTCTGAGCCTTGCTGTTACATGGGGATTCAGTTGTCTGAAAAAACGCGTTTATTTCGGGCTGAAAAACACGTTTTGAAAAGTGTTCTGTTACTGTCCCATAACTTACATGGGGTTGACCAAACTTGCAGAAACATGTTTATTTCTGCTGAAAAACACGTTTTGACCCTTTCTGCACACTGGGGTTAAGATCTGAGTGTGTGGGCTCCCCTGAGCCTTGCTGTTACATGGGGATTCAGTTGTCTGAAAAAACGCGTTTATTTCGGGCTGAAAAACACGTTTTGAAAAGTGTTCTGTTACTGCCCCATAACTTACATGGTGTTGACCAAACTTGCAGAAAAATGTTTATTTCTGCTGAAAAACACGTTTTGACCCTTTCTGCACACTGGGGTTAAGAGCTGAGTGTGTGGGCTCCTCTGAGCCTTGCTGTTACATGGGGATTCAGTTGTCTGAAAAAACGCGTTTATTTCGGGCTGAAAAACACGTTTTGAAAAGTGTTCTGTTACTGCCCCATAACTTACATGGGGTTGACCAACCTTGCAGAAACATGTTTATTTCTGCTGAAAAACACGTTTTGACCCTTTCTGCACACTGGGGTTAAGAGCTGAGTGTGTGGGCTCCTCTGAGCCTTGCTGTTACATGGGGATTCAGTTGTCTGAAAAAACGCGTTTATTTCGGGCTGAAAAACACGTTTTGAAAAGTGTTCTGTTACTGTCCCATAACTTACATGGGGTTGACCAAACTTGCAGAAACATGTTTATTTCTGCTGAAAAACACGTTGTGACCCTTTCTGCACACTGGGGTTAAGAGCTGAGTGTGTGGGCTCCTCTGAGCCTTGCTGTTACATGGGGATTCAGTTGTCTGAAAAAACGCGTTTATTTCGGGCTGAAAAACACGTTTTGAAAAGTGTTCTGTTACTGCCCCATAACTTACATGGGGTTGACCAAACTTGCAGAAACATGTTTATTTCTGCTGAAAAACACGTTTTGACCCTTTCTGCACACTGGGGTTAAGAGCTGAGTGTGTGGGCTCCTCTGAGCCTTGCTGTTACATGGGGATTCAGTTGTCTGAAAAAACGCGTTTATTTCGGGCTGAAAAACACGTTTTGAAAAGTGTTCTGTTACTGCCCCATAACTTACATGGGGTTGACCAAACTTGCAGAAACATGTTTATTTCTGCTGAAAAACACGTTTTGACCCTTTCTGCACACTGGGGTTAAGAGCTGAGTGTGTGGGCTCCTCTGAGCCTTGCTGTTACATGGGGATTCAGTTGTCTGAAAAAACGCGTTTATTTCGGGCTGAAAAACACGTTTTGAAAAGTGTTCTGTTACTGCCCCATAACTTACATGGGGTTGACCAAACTTGCAGAAACATGTCTATTTCTGCTGAAAAACACGTTTTGACTCTTTCTGCACACTGGGGTTAAGAGCTGAGTGTGGGGGCTCTTCTGAGCCTTGCTGTTGCATGGGGATTCAGTTGTCTGAAAAAACGCGTTTATTTCGGGCTGAAAAACACGTTTTGAAAAGTGTTCTGTTACTGCACCATAACTTACATGGGGTTGACCAAACTTGCAGAAACATGTTTATTTCTGCTGAAAAACACGTTTTGACTCTTTCTGCACACTGGGGTTAAGAGCTGAGTGTGTGGGCTCTTCTGAGCCTTGCTGTTGCATGGGGATTCAGTTGTCTGAAAAAACGCGTTTATTTCGGGCTGAAAAACACGTTTTGAAAAGTGTTCTGTTACTGTCCCATAACTTACATGGGGTTGACCAAACTTGCAGAAACATGTTTATTTCTGCTGAAAAACACGTTTTGACTCTCTCTGCACACTGGGGTTAAGAGCTGAGTGTGTGGGCTCTTCTGAGCCTTGCTGTTGCATGGGGATTCAGTTGTCTGAAAAAACGCGTTTATTTCGGGCTTAAAAACACGTTTTGAAAAGTGTTCTGTTACTGTCCCATAACTTACATGGGGTTGACCAAACTTGCAGAAACATGTTTATTTCTGCTGAAAAACACGTTTTGACCCTTTCTGCACACTGGGGTTAAGATCTGAGTGTGTGGGCTCCTCTGAGCCTTGCTGTTACATGGGGATTCAGTTGTCTGAAAAAACGCGTTTATTTCGGGCTGAAAAACACGTTTTGAAAAGTGTTCTGTTACTGCCCCATAACTTACATGGGGTTGACCAAACTTGCAGAAACATGTTTATTTCTGCTGAAAAACACGTTTTGACCCTTTCTGCACACTGGGGTTAAGAGCTGAGTGTGTGGGCTCCTCTGAGCCTTGCTGTTACATGGGGATTCAGTTGTCTGAAAAAACGCGTTTATTTCGGGCTGAAAAACACGTTTTGAAAAGTGTTCTGTTACTGTCCCATAACTTACATGGGGTTGACCAAACTTGCAGAAACATGTTTATTTCTGCTGAAAAACACGTTGTGACCCTTTCTGCACACTGGGGTTAAGAGCTGAGTGTGTGGGCTCCTCTGAGCCTTGCTGTTACATGGGGATTCAGTTGTCTGAAAAAACGCGTTTATTTCGGGCTGAAAAACACGTTTTGAAAAGTGTTCTGTTACTGCCCCATAACTTACATGGGGTTGACCAAACTTGCAGAAACATGTTTATTTCTGCTGAAAAACACGTTTTGACCCTTTCTGCACACTGGGGTTAAGAGCTGAGTGTGTGGGCTCCTCTGAGCCTTGCTGTTACATGGGGATTCAGTTGTCTGAAAAAACGCGTTTATTTCGGGCTGAAAAACACGTTTTGAAAAGTGTTCTGTTACTGTCCCATAACTTACATGGGGTTGACCAAACTTGCAGAAACATGTTTATTTCTGCTGAAAAACACGTTTTGACCCTTTCTGCACACTGGGGTTAAGAGCTGAGTGTGTGGGCTCCTCTGAGCCTTTCTGTTACATGGGGATTCAGTTGTTTGAAAAAACGCGTTTATTTCGGGCTGAAAAACACGTTTTGAAAAGTGTTTTGTTACTGCCCCATAACTTACATGGGGTTGACCAAACTTGCAGAAAAATGTTTATTTCTGCTGAAAAACACGTTTTGACCCTTTCTGCACACTGGGGTTAAGAGCTGAGTGTGTGGGCTCCTCTGAGCCTTGCTGTTACATGGGGATTCAGATGTCTGAAAAAACGCGTTTATTTCGGGCTGAAAAACACGTTTTGAAAAGTGTGCTGTTACTGCCCCATAACTTACATGGGGTTGACCAATCTTGCAGAAACATGTTTATTTCTGCTGAAAAACATGTTTTGACTCTTTCTGCACACTGGGGTTAAGAGCTGAGTGTGTGGGCTCCTCTGAGCCTTGCTGCTGCATGGGGATTCAGTTGTCTGAAAAAACGCGTTTATTTCGGGCTGAAAAACACGTTTTGAAAAGTGTTCTGTTACTGCCCCATAACTTACATGGGGTTGACCAAACTTGCAGAAACATGTTTATTTCTGCTGAAAAACATGTTTTGACCCTTTCTGCACACTGGGGTTAAGAGCTGAGTGTGTGGGCTCCTCTGAGCCTTGCTGTTACATGGGGATTCAGTTGTCTGAAAAAACGCGTTTATTTCGGGCTGAAAAACACGTTTTGAAAAGTGTTCTGTTACTGCCCCATAACTTACATGGGGTTGACCAAACTTGCAGAAACATGTTTATTTCTGCTGAAAAACACGTTTTGACCCTTTCTGCACACTGGGGTTAAGATCTGAGTGTGTGGGCTCCTCTGAGCCTTGCTGTTACATGGGGATTCAGTTTTCTGAAAAAACGCGTTTATTTCGGGCTGAAAAACACGTTTTGAAAAGTGTTCTGTTACTGTCCCATAACTTACATGGGGTTGACCAAACTTGCAGAAACATGTTTATTTCTGCTGAAAAACACGTTTTGACCCTTTCTGCACACTGGGGTTAAGATCTGAGTGTGTGGGCTCCTCTGAGCCTTGCTGTTACATGGGGATTCAGTTGTCTGAAAAAACGCGTTTATTTCGGGCTGAAAAACACGTTTTGAAAAGTGTTCTGTTACTGCCCCATAACTTACATGGTGTTGACCAAACTTGCAGAAAAATGTTTATTTCTGCTGAAAAACACGTTTTGACCCTTTCTGCACACTGGGGTTAAGAGCTGAGTGTGTGGGCTCCTCTGAGCCTTGCTGTTACATGGGGATTCAGTTGTCTGAAAAAACGCGTTTATTTCGGGCTGAAAAACACGTTTTGAAAAGTGTTCTGTTACTGTCCCATAACTTACATGGGGTTGACCAAACTTGCAGAAACATGTTTATTTCTGCTGAAAAACACGTTTTGACCCTTTCTGCACACTGGGGTTAAGAGCTGAGTGTGTGGGCTCCTCTGAGCCTTTCTGTTACATGGGGATTCAGTTGTCTGAAAAAACGCGTTTATTTCGGGCTGAAAAACACGTTTTGAAAAGTGTTCTGTTACTGCCCCATAACTTACATGGGGTTGACCAAACTTGCAGAAAAATGTTTATTTCTGCTGAAAAACACGTTTTGACCCTTTCTGCACACTGGGGTTAAGAGCTGAGTGTGTGGGCTCCTCTGAGCCTTGCTGTTACATGGGGATTCAGATGTCTGAAAAAACGCGTTTATTTCGGGCTGAAAAACACGTTTTGAAAAGTGTGCTGTTACTGCCCCATAACTTACATGGGGTTGACCAAACTTGCAGAAACATGTTTATTTCTGCTGAAAAACACGTTTTAACCCTTTCTGCACACTGGGGTTAAGAGCTGAGTGTGTGGGCTCCTCTGAGCCTTGCTGTTACATGGGGATTCAGTTGTCTGAAAAAACGCGTTTATTTCGGGCTGAAAAACACGTTTTGAAAAGTGTTCTGTTACTGTCCCATAACTTACATGGGGTTGACCAAACTTGCAGAAACATGTTTATTTCTGCTGAAAAACACGTTGTGACCCTTTCTGCACACTGGGGTTAAGAGCTGAGTGTGTGGGCTCCTCTGAGCCTTGCTGTTACATGGGGATTCAGTTGTCTGAAAAAACGCGTTTATTTCGGGCTGAAAAACACGTTTTGAAAAGTGTTCTGTTACTGCCCCATAACTTACATGGGGTTGACCAAACTTGCAGAAACATGTTTATTTCTGCTGAAAAACACGTTTTGACCCTTTCTGCACACTGGGGTTAAGAGCTGAGTGTGTGGGCTCCTCTGAGCCTTGCTGTTACATGGGGATTCAGTTGTCTGAAAAAACGCGTTTATTTCGGGCTGAAAAACACGTTTTGAAAAGTGTTCTGTTACTGTCCCATAACTTACATGGGGTTGACCAAACTTGCAGAAACATGTTTATTTCTGCTGAAAAACACGTTTTGACCCTTTCTGCACACTGGGGTTAAGAGCTGAGTGTGTGGGCTCCTCTGAGCCTTTCTGTTACATGGGGATTCAGTTGTCTGAAAAAACGCGTTTATTTCGGGCTGAAAAACACGTTTTGAAAAGTGTTCTGTTACTGCCCCATAACTTACATGGGGTTGACCAAACTTGCAGAAAAATGTTTATTTCTGCTGAAAAACACGTTTTGACCCTTTCTGCACACTGGGGTTAAGAGCTGAGTGTGTGGGCTCCTCTGAGCCTTGCTGTTACATGGGGATTCAGATGTCTGAAAAAACGCGTTTATTTCGGGCTGAAAAACACGTTTTGAAAAGTGTGCTGTTACTGCCCCATAACTTACATGGGGTTGACCAATCTTGCAGAAACATGTTTATTTCTGCTGAAAAACATGTTTTGACTCTTTCTAAACACTGGGGTTAAGAGCTGAGTGTGTGGGCTCCTCTGAGCCTTGCTGCTGCATGGGGATTCAGTTGTCTGAAAAAACGCGTTTATTTCGGGCTGAAAAACACGTTTTGAAAAGTGTTCTGTTACTGCCCCATAACTTACATGGGGTTGACCAAACTTGCAGAAACATGTTTATTTCTGCTGAAAAACACGTTTTGACCCTTTCTGCACACTGGGGTTAAGAGCTGAGTGTGTGGGCTCCTCTGAGCCTTGCTGTTACATGGGGATTCAGTTGTCTGAAAAAACGCGTTTATTTCGGGCTGAAAAACACGTTTTGAAAAGTGTTCTGTTACTGCCCCATAACTTACATGGGGTTGACCAAACTTGCAGAAACATGTTTATTTCTGCTGAAAAACACGTTTTGACCCTTTCTGCACACTGGGGTTAAGATCTGAGTGTGTGGGCTCCTCTGAGCCTTGCTGTTACATGGGGATTCAGTTGTCTGAAAAAACGCGTTTATTTCGGGCTGAAAAACACGTTTTGAAAAGTGTTCTGTTACTGTCCCATAACTTACATGGGGTTGACCAAACTTGCAGAAACATGTTTATTTCTGCTGAAAAACACGTTTTGACCCTTTCTGCACACTGGGGTTAAGATCTGAGTGTGTGGGCTCCTCTGAGCCTTGCTGTTACATGGGGATTCAGTTGTCTGAAAAAACGCGTTTATTTCGGGCTGAAAAACACGTTTTGAAAAGTGTTCTGTTACTGCCCCATAACTTACATGGTGTTGACCAAACTTGCAGAAAAATGTTTATTTCTGCTGAAAAACACGTTTTGACCCTTTCTGCACACTGGGGTTAAGAGCTGAGTGTGTGGGCTCCTCTGAGCCTTGCTGTTACATGGGGATTCAGTTGTCTGAAAAAACGCGTTTATTTCGGGCTGAAAAACACGTTTTGAAAAGTGTTCTGTTACTGTCCCATAACTTACATGGGGTTGACCAAACTTGCAGAAACATGTTTATTTCTGCTGAAAAACACGTTTTGACCCTTTCTGCACACTGGGGTTAAGAGCTGAGTGTGTGGGCTCCTCTGAGCCTTTCTGTTACATGGGGATTCAGTTGTCTGAAAAAACGCGTTTATTTCGGGCTGAAAAACACGTTTTGAAAAGTGTTCTGTTACTGCCCCATAACTTACATGGGGTTGACCAAACTTGCAGAAAAATGTTTATTTCTGCTGAAAAACACGTTTTGACCCTTTCTGCACACTGGGGTTAAGAGCTGAGTGTGTGGGCTCCTCTGAGCCTTGCTGTTACATGGGGATTCAGATGTCTGAAAAAACGCGTTTATTTCGGGCTGAAAAACACGTTTTGAAAAGTGTGCTGTTACTGCCCCATAACTTACATGGGGTTGACCAAACTTGCAGAAACATGTTTATTTCTGCTGAAAAACACGTTTTGACTCTTTCTGCACACTGGGGCTAAGAGCTGAGTGTGTGGGCTCCTCTGAGCCTTGCTGCTGCATGGGGATTCAGTTGTCTGAAAAAACGCGTTTATTTCGGGCTGAAAAACACGTTTTGAAAAGTGTTCTGTTACTGCCCCATAACTTACATGGGGTTGACCAAACTTGCAGAAACATGTTTATTTCTGCTGAAAAACACGTTTTGACCCTTTCTGCACACTGGGGTTAAGAGCTGAGTGTGTGGGCTCCTCTGAGCCTTGCTGTTACATGGGGATTCAGTTGTCTGAAAAAACGCGTTTATTTCGGGCTGAAAAACACGTTTTGAAAAGTGTTCTGTTACTGCCCCATAATTTACATGGGGTTGACCAAACTTGCAGAAACATGTTTATTTCTGCTGAAAAACACGTTTTGACCCTTTCTGCACACTGGGGTTAAGATCTGAGTGTGTGGGCTCCTCTGAGCCTTGCTGTTACATGGGGATTCAGTTGTCTGAAAAAACGCGTTTATTTCGGGCTGAAAAACACGTTTTGAAAAGTGTTCTGTTACTGCCCCATAACTTACATGGGGTTGACCAAACTTGCAGAAACATGTTTGTTTCTGCTAAAAAACACGTTTTGACCCTTTCTGCACACTGGGGTTAAGAGCTGAGTGTGTGGGCTCCTCTGAGCCTTGCTGTTACATGGGGATTCAGTTGTCTGAAAAAACGCGTTTATTTCGGGCTGAAAAACACGTTTTGAAAAGTGTTCTGTTACTGTCCCATAACTTACATGGGGTTGACCAAACTTGCAGAAACATGTTTATTTCTGCTGAAAAACACGTTGTGACCCTTTCTGCACACTGGGGTTAAGAGCTGAGTGTGTGGGCTCCTCTGAGCCTTGCTGTTACATGGGGATTCAGTTGTCTGAAAAAACGCGTTTATTTCGGGCTGAAAAACACGTTTTGAAAAGTGTTCTGTTACTGTCCCATAACTTACATGGGGTTGACCAAACTTGCAGAAACATGTTTATTTCTGCTGAAAAACACGTTTTGACCCTTTCTGCACACTGGGGTTAAGAGCTGAGTGTGTGGGCTCCTCTGAGCCTTGCTGTTACATGGGGATTCAGTTGTCTGAAAAAACGCGTTTATTTCGGGCTGAAAAACACGTTTTGAAAAGTGTTCTGTTACTGTCCCATAACTTACATGGGGTTGACCAAACTTGCAGAAACATGTTTATTTCTGCTGAAAAACACGTTGTGACCCTTTCTGCACACTGGGGTTAAGAGCTGAGTGTGTGGGCTCCTCTGAGCCTTGCTGTTACATGGGGATTCAGTTGTCTGAAAAAACGCGTTTATTTCGGGCTGAAAAACACGTTTTGAAAAGTGTTCTGTTACTGCCCCATAACTTACATGGGGTTGACCAAACTTGCAGAAACATGTTTATTTCTGCTGAAAAACACGTTTTGACCCTTTCTGCACACTGGGGTTAAGAGCTGAGTGTGTGGGCTCCTCTGAGCCTTGCTGTTACATGGGGATTCAGTTGTCTGAAAAAACGCGTTTATTTCGGGCTGAAAAACACGTTTTGAAAAGTGTTCTGTTACTGTCCCATAACTTACATGGGGTTGACCAAACTTGCAGAAACATGTTTATTTCTGCTGAAAAACACGTTTTGACCCTTTCTGCACACTGGGGTTAAGAGCTGAGTGTGTGGGCTCCTCTGAGCCTTTCTGTTACATGGGGATTCAGTTGTCTGAAAAAACGCGTTTATTTCGGGCTGAAAAACACGTTTTGAAAAGTGTTCTGTTACTGCCCCATAACTTACATGGGGTTGACCAAACTTGCAGAAAAATGTTTATTTCTGCTGAAAAACACGTTTTGACCCTTTCTGCACACTGGGGTTAAGAGCTGAGTGTGTGGGCTCCTCTGAGCCTTGCTGTTACATGGGGATTCAGATGTCTGAAAAAACGCGTTTATTTCGGGCTGAAAAACACGTTTTGAAAAGTGTGCTGTTACTGCCCCATAACTTACATGGGGTTGACCAATCTTGCAGAAACATGTTTATTTCTGCTGAAAAACATGTTTTGACTCTTTCTGCACACTGGGGTTAAGAGCTGAGTGTGTGGGCTCCTCTGAGCCTTGCTGCTGCATGGGGATTCAGTTGTCTGAAAAAACGCGTTTATTTCGGGCTGAAAAACACGTTTTGAAAAGTGTTCTGTTACTGCCCCATAACTTACATGGGGTTGACCAAACTTGCAGAAACATGTTTATTTCTGCTGAAAAACACGTTTTGACCCTTTCTGCACACTGGGGTTAAGAGCTGAGTGTGTGGGCTCCTCTGAGCCTTGCTGTTACATGGGGATTCAGTTGTCTGAAAAAACGCGTTTATTTCGGGCTGAAAAACACGTTTTGAAAAGTGTTCTGTTACTGCCCCATAACTTACATGGGGTTGACCAAACTTGCAGAAACATGTTTATTTCTGCTGAAAAACACGTTTTGACCCTTTCTGCACACTGGGGTTAAGATCTGAGTGTGTGGGCTCCTCTGAGCCTTGCTGTTACATGGGGATTCAGTTGTCTGAAAAAACGCGTTTATTTCGGGCTGAAAAACACGTTTTGAAAAGTGTTCTGTTACTGTCCCATAACTTACATGGGGTTGACCAAACTTGCAGAAACATGTTTATTTCTGCTGAAAAACACGTTTTGACCCTTTCTGCACACTGGGGTTAAGATCTGAGTGTGTGGGCTCCTCTGAGCCTTGCTGTTACATGGGGATTCAGTTGTCTGAAAAAACGCGTTTATTTCGGGCTGAAAAACACGTTTTGAAAAGTGTTCTGTTACTGCCCCATAACTTACATGGTGTTGACCAAACTTGCAGAAAAATGTTTATTTCTGCTGAAAAACACGTTTTGACCCTTTCTGCACACTGGGGTTAAGAGCTGAGTGTGTGGGCTCCTCTGAGCCTTGCTGTTACATGGGGATTCAGTTGTCTGAAAAAACGCGTTTATTTCGGGCTGAAAAACACGTTTTGAAAAGTGTTCTGTTACTGTCCCATAACTTACATGGGGTTGACCAAACTTGCAGAAACATGTTTATTTCTGCTGAAAAACACGTTTTGACCCTTTCTGCACACTGGGGTTAAGAGCTGAGTGTGTGGGCTCCTCTGAGCCTTTCTGTTACATGGGGATTCAGTTGTCTGAAAAAACGCGTTTATTTCGGGCTGAAAAACACGTTTTGAAAAGTGTTCTGTTACTGCCCCATAACTTACATGGGGTTGACCAAACTTGCAGAAAAATGTTTATTTCTGCTGAAAAACACGTTTTGACCCTTTCTGCACACTGGGGTTAAGAGCTGAGTGTGTGGGCTCCTCTGAGCCTTGCTGTTACATGGGGATTCAGATGTCTGAAAAAACGCGTTTATTTCGGGCTGAAAAACACGTTTTGAAAAGTGTGCTGTTACTGCCCCATAACTTACATGGGGTTGACCAAACTTGCAGAAACATGTTTATTTCTGCTGAAAAACACGTTTTGACTCTTTCTGCACACTGGGGCTAAGAGCTGAGTGTGTGGGCTCCTCTGAGCCTTGCTGCTGCATGGGGATTCAGTTGTCTGAAAAAACGCGTTTATTTCGGGCTGAAAAACACGTTTTGAAAAGTGTTCTGTTACTGCCCCATAACTTACATGGGGTTGACCAAACTTGCAGAAACATGTTTATTTCTGCTGAAAAACACGTTTTGACCCTTTCTGCACACTGGGGTTAAGAGCTGAGTGTGTGGGCTCCTCTGAGCCTTGCTGTTACATGGGGATTCAGTTGTCTGAAAAAACGCGTTTATTTCGGGCTGAAAAACACGTTTTGAAAAGTGTTCTGTTACTGCCCCATAATTTACATGGGGTTGACCAAACTTGCAGAAACATGTTTATTTCTGCTGAAAAACACGTTTTGACCCTTTCTGCACACTGGGGTTAAGATCTGAGTGTGTGGGCTCCTCTGAGCCTTGCTGTTACATGGGGATTCAGTTGTCTGAAAAAACGCGTTTATTTCGGGCTGAAAAACACGTTTTGAAAAGTGTTCTGTTACTGCCCCATAACTTACATGGGGTTGACCAAACTTGCAGAAACATGTTTGTTTCTGCTAAAAAACACGTTTTGACCCTTTCTGCACACTGGGGTTAAGAGCTGAGTGTGTGGGCTCCTCTGAGCCTTGCTGTTACATGGGGATTCAGTTGTCTGAAAAAACGCGTTTATTTCGGGCTGAAAAACACGTTTTGAAAAGTGTTCTGTTACTGTCCCATAACTTACATGGGGTTGACCAAACTTGCAGAAACATGTTTATTTCTGCTGAAAAACACGTTGTGACCCTTTCTGCACACTGGGGTTAAGAGCTGAGTGTGTGGGCTCCTCTGAGCCTTGCTGTTACATGGGGATTCAGTTGTCTGAAAAAACGCGTTTATTTCGGGCTGAAAAACACGTTTTGAAAAGTGTTCTGTTACTGTCCCATAACTTACATGGGGTTGACCAAACTTGCAGAAACATGTTTATTTCTGCTGAAAAACACGTTGTGACCCTTTCTGCACACTGGGGTTAAGAGCTGAGTGTGTGGGCTCCTCTGAGCCTTGCTGTTACATGGGGATTCAGTTGTCTGAAAAAACGCGTTTATTTCGGGCTGAAAAACACGTTTTGAAAAGTGTTCTGTTACTGCCCCATAACTTACATGGGGTTGACCAAACTTGCAGAAACATGTTTATTTCTGCTGAAAAACACGTTTTGACCCTTTCTGCACACTGGGGTTAAGAGCTGAGTGTGTGGGCTCCTCTGAGCCTTGCTGTTACATGGGGATTCAGTTGTCTGAAAAAACGCATTTATTTCGGGCTGAAAAACACGTTTTGAAAAGTGTTCTGTTACTGTCCCATAACTTACATGGGGTTGACCAAACTTGCAGAAACATGTTTATTTCTGCTGAAAAACACGTTTTGACCCTTTCTGCACACTGGGGTTAAGAGCTGAGTGTGTGGGCTCCTCTGAGCCTTGCTGTTACATGGGGATTCAGTTGTCTGAAAAAACGCGTTTATTTCGGGCTGAAAAACACGTTTTGAAAAGTGTTCTGTTACTGCCCCATAACTTACATGGGGTTGACCAAACTTGCAGAAACATGTTTATTTCTGCTGAAAAACACGTTTTGACCCTTTCTGCACACTGGGGTTAAGAGCTGAGTGTGTGGGCTCCTCTGAGCCTTGCTGTTACATGGGGATTCAGTTGTCTGAAAAAACGCGTTTATTTCGGGCTGAAAAACACGTTTTGAAAAGTGTTCTGTTACTGCCCCATAATTTACATGGGGTTGACCAAACTTGCAGAAACATGTTTATTTCTGCTGAAAAACACGTTTTGACCCTTTCTGCACACTGGGGTTAAGAGCTGAGTGTGTGGGCTCCTCTGAGCCTTGCTGTTACATGGGGATT